>NC_053135.1:18485888-18535888 GCF_010015445.1 Perca fluviatilis | reverse complement strand
GCATTGTCCTAATCAAATAAATAAATGCTGTTTTATTGTCTATAAAATACATTCAGTTTACAGTTACCTGTTTTAATAACAGTAGGCTGGTGGAAGTGGTGATATGCACAGTTCACAATCAGATGAAACATAGCGTTACATATGTCTAAAACAATGAGAAGCATGTACAAACACGTTGACCTCTGAGAGGAAACCCAACGTGACACTCTCTCTAATGGCGGCAGCATCACGTCACATCATCCAGTTTTAGAAAGCGCTGCTGTGGCAACAAAAACAAGCAACGAAGAGTTTCAGTCGGCCTGAGGCAGGACCAGAGGAGTTTTGATTTCACACATGTTCTCCCGGTCTCGTGAACCAGCATAACGTTAGGGTAAAGGCTTGTTTGCGCGCTCTTCAAATGTTATGCCCTTTCACAGACAATAGGAACAGTGTGAATTTCCCCATTGTGGGATTAATCTTTGAGAAGATATTCGGTAGAAATCAAAACAAGATCAAATCCACTCAGATAGGAAGTTTGACTCGTTATCAAGTTAATCTTAAAATATGAAAGTAATACAAATTCCCAATGATAGTACAGAGCATCGTTGTCATAACGGTATCTTTACACCTGCGCAGTGATACAATAAGAAAAGAAAATACCTAAAATACCCAAAGTAATGGTGATTTGTCAAACGCAGGTGTGCCTCTCATGCCATTATTAATTGCTGCTTTGCAATGCAATAACAGCTGGAGGAGAGCCATCAGTAATGTAAGCAGTTCCACCTGTGCTTTCCCTGCTTATAACAAGTGAAAAAGGGAGTGATCTAATGCTGGCAAAGTTATTAAGACTCAAGTTATTGAGAGACATGGGAACATGGAAGGAAAGACTTTTGACAGGGAAAAAATGGCCACAGGTCCCAGCTGGTGACTCTTGTGTGAGTTCATGTTCTTAAGAAAGTCATTTTAGTAAAATTCAGCTTAATACTTGCTTTAATTCAGCCAAAGACATATTAATCTTAACCAGGTTTGCGTAAACAAACAAGGAATTTGATTCCGGTTATTCTTTGCTCTCAAAGTACAACACTCACTTAAAGGTCCCATGGCATGAAAATTTCACTTTATGAGTTTTTTTAACATTAATATGCGTTCCCCCAGCCTCCCTATGGTCCCCCAGTGGCTTGAAATGGTGATAGGTGTAAACCGAGCCCTGGGTATCCTGCTCTGCCTTTGAGAAAATGAAAGCTCAGATGGACCGATCTGGAATCTTCTCCTTATGAGGTCATAAGGAGCAAGGTTATCTCCCCTTTCTCTGCTTTGCCCGCCCAGAGAATTTGGCCCACCCATGAGAGAGAGACATCATGGCTTTCAAACGAGCAAAGTGGTAGTTGGTCAAGGCCACACCCCCACCCTCCACCCTGTCTCCTCCTCAGACACAGAAATGGCACATCCTAAGGAAAGCTCATTGTGGGACTGGCTCTAGTGGCTGTAATTCTGCACCAAGGCTGAATTTCGGGAAAGAGACTTCAGATACAGTATTAGGGGACCACTAAGGTCTATATAAAAGAGACTTCAGATACAGTATTAGGGGACCACTAAGGGCTATATAAAAGAGACTTCAGATACAGTATTAGGGGACCACTAAGGGCTATATAAAAGAGACTTCAGATACAGTATTAGGGGACCACTAAGGCCTATATAAAAGAGACTTCAGATACAGTATTAGGGACCACTAAGGTCTATATAAAAGAGACTTCAGATACAGTATTAGGGACCACTAAGGTCTATATAAAAGAGACTTCAGATACAGTATTAGGGGACCACTAAGGCCTATATAAAAGAGACTTCAGATACAGTATTAAGGGACCACTAAGGTCTATATAAAAGAGACTTCAGATACAGTATTAGGGGACCACTAAGGCCTATATAAAAGAGACTTCAGATACAGTATTAGGGGACCACTAAGGCCTATATAAAAGAGACTTCAGATACAGTATTAGGGGACCACTGAGGCCTATATAAAAGAGACTTCAGATACAGTATTAGGGGACCACTGAGGCCTATATAAAAGAGACTTCAGATACAGTATTAAGGGACCACTAAGGCCTATATAAAAGAGACTTCAGATACAGTATTAGGGGACCACTAAGGTCTATATAAAAGAGACTTCAGATACAGTATTAGGGGACCACTAAGGTCTATATAAAAGAGACTTCAGATACAGTATTAGGGGACCACTAAGGTCTATATAAAAGAGACTTCAGATACAGTATTAGGGGACCACTAAGGTCTATATAAAAGAGACTTCAGATACAGTATTAGGGGACCACTAAGGTCTATATAAAAGAGACTTCAGATACAGTATTAGGGGACCACTAAGGTCTATATAAAAGAGACTTCAGATACAGTATTAGGGGACCACTAAGGTCTATATAAAAGCATCCAAAGAGCAGCATGTCATAGGACCTTTAACATATAAAGAATAGGGGCAGCCTCTAGCTCACCCAGTAAGAGCGTTCACCCCATGTTGGCTGAGTCCTTTGCAGCGGTGTGGGTTCGAATTCGACCTGCTGCATGTCATCACCCATCTCTCTCTCCCCCTTTCATGCCTATCCACTGTCTCTATTTACAATAACAATTACAGGGGGGGAAGGAATGGTGAAATATCAGTATAGTCTAAGATTTGAATATAAATATAGTGCAGGGCAGTTTAATATATTAATAACAATATTGTAATTGTAAGATTGAAATAGACATGAGGTAGATGAGCAGAGCAGTGTTTTGACTGAGTGATTGACTTTGTTCAGTGTAAGGGTGGGGGCTATTTCTGAGCATTCAGCAGAGTGACTGCTTGGGGAAAGAAGCTGTCTTTGTGTCGGCTGGTTTTGGCGAACAGTGCCCTGTATCGCCTACCGTCACTCACGCGGCGAATTACGAGACAAGGAAGATGGCTTGTGACACTCGTCGTCTGTCTCTCTGTGTGTCATTGCTGGACTTGCGTGTTCGTTGTCCATTTCGTGAAAAGAATTTGGTAAACTGAGTGTAGCGTGGGTGTGTTTTCAGAAGAGATTTGAAGAATTTCAAAAGGCGTCCTGCATCAACTTTTCAGCTTTAGGGCCAAATGATCTCTTTACCAATTGCTCTGGGACAACTTTGGGCCTCACTGTACAGATAGCTGAGTTTGGTCTGAACATTTCGATATGAAACACATTGGGATCAGTTATATGCAAATACCCTTAAACGGGAAATTCAGAAGATATGTAAAAATTGATAAGAAAATGCCCTTAGACCTCAGAGGGTTAACAGTTAACTTGAGCTCCTTTGTCATAAACAGAAGCAGGGATTACCCTTTACTTTACACAGTTTACTAATCACACAAATATCAGAACATTACACAGAATTTAATATCACTTCATTAATTAAGTTGTCGCCTCTCGGAAAAAAAATCTGAAACCTTAGTTGCTATGTGTCTGAATATGATCATGTTAATTAAAAAAAAAAAAAGGATATGTGCCTATGGTGTCTTGTAGTTTTAATGAAGTGGTACAAATATTGACTCAGTGCCTGGAAGACTTTTTTTCTCTCCAAATCATAGAGTAAAGAGTTGATCGCCTTCCACTTCCATCCTGGAATCGGCTGAACTTGGACCGTTCTTGTTTTGGAAATGGACAGCTGCCAGTTGCCTCGCTTAACGTTGGCAACAACTTGTCTATAAAGGTTTTGGGAGTATTGAGTTTCATTCCCCAAATATCCCCGGCCCTCATTGTGCAATTGCATAAGAGTCACGTCATACTCGGAGCATGGGGGGGGGGGGGGGGGGCTCAGCTTTAACATGGTGTTATTTTCAAACTAGCCTGGTCATGCCGATGCGTATTTATGGGCTGCTGCGTATTAAATTTAGAGCTGTCAGCGCCACGTCACCCCCCCCCCCCAACTCCCTCCAGAGAGTAAAATAAACAGGAGAAGAAGTCACATTTCAGGAGAGGTCCTGGAGTTCAACAGTGTTCGGCTGCTTCTGATCATAAACTCAACCTGAAAACATCAAACTCCATTTTTCTAAAACAACTGATCAGGGCTCAGAGGATCTGCCGCCACTGCTGCCACTGCTGCTGCTGCTGCTGCTGCCACTGCTGCTGCTGCTGCTGCTGCTGCTGCTTGGTGACTTTAAATGACTACACACAGAAAACCTAATCCACAAGGGAAATTCTGCAAATCTGACTGCAATTTAGTGGATAGGAATGGAAGGGAAATACGAGGAGATGCACAGTATTCATCTCGCAGCTTGGCAAAGGTCAAGATTTGCATATAAATGCGGCGGCAGCAGGCCTTGATTGGAGTACACGGGGCATTGAGCTCTGAACAAAAAAACTAATGAAAAGCATTTGATGCCAGAGCTTTAAGCCCCACAACAAGTATGTCCTACTTTGAGTTCATACCATACAATGTGTAGCTGCGCAGCGTTGCATCATCCCGTGGTCTCCGCTCAATCAGTACACTCATCCATGATAGAAATAGTCGCTCCAATAGAGGAAATATTGTTTATGTGACCTTTATTCAAGCAGAGAAGGTTGCTGCGTTCTCATTTTTTCAACGCCCACATGCCTCGCATACAGGTCCATGCAGTCATACTGGTATTCAACCAGTACTTTCGCTTTCCTCTGCCTTTCGTTGTGCACTGATTTTTCTTTTTTTTTTAGATTGAACCCGTCAACCTTTCGTGCAAAAGGCAGCTCATTTCACCCTCCAGTCAGCCTGATGTTTGGTAGGCTCCAAACGCTGACAGCTCTCGCATGCCTCGGTGTATAAACAGTAGCTGTTGCAGATCCTGCTGGGGGGGATTAGGAGGACAGTGATACCTGCCTCCGTGACACAAGCGCCAACTGTCGCCAAAGATTGACGATGTAACTGTAGACGTAGCGTGTTCTCTCCTTCTTCGGCTCCTGAAAACTTCAGGGGCCGATTGTAGGATCAGACTTTTAGGGGCGGCTCAGCCCCTAATTAGAACGTGACGCGGATACAGTGCCTTGCAAAAGTGTCAACCCTACCCCTGATAAATCAGTAATTTCATTAGCCGATAATCTCTGAACAACAACGTCAGCTAACGTTTTTTGACACTATTAACACGATGAAGGAATGAAACCTGACACTTTATAAGTCACGGTGATAACGACCAGTTTGAATTTAAATTTTGAGTTTGAATGTTCTAACATTCAGCAATTGTAGTTGCTTACATTTCAATTTGGGTTCTAATCTGCGCCATGACCCCTCAAAGGCTCCGTCTCGACCCCTCAAAGTCCTTGACCCCTTCTCTGGGGACTACCAACATTAAACTTCCCAACCGTCTCCTGCTCTCCCTCAGACAGATTAGATAGAGACTCAGCCAAAGGGCGGGAGTCTGACACAACCTCCTCTGATTGGCCAACACTGTTTCTGTTGACCTTTTCCTTGACGGGGTTACAGGTGCATAGCATCGGCGACAGACACACACCTGTAACTGTTTGTCCTCTCTCACTAACAGACACACAAGTTTAGACCCTCTAAAAAGGGTCTAAAATCGCCAATACTTGAAACTTTCTTCTGGGCTTCACATGTGCTGCTCTGGAGATACGTGTTTTTTTTTGTTTTTACATGTAGCAGCTAACTCGCTACTGCATCCTCCTCCTGTAGTTTTGCTGTATGAGTTCGTGCGAGGACAAGGAAGGCAGCTGGGTGCCAGATGAGAACGGTAATTAGGCCGGTACCCACCGGGCTTTGGTTACAGGTGCAGATCTGCCTGCGGGGATGAACAAAGCTGTCAATGGAAAAGATCATTCATGCCGAAACAACAGAAAGGAGGGAGGTGGGGGGGGGGAGGTTGGTTGGCTCCTGCTACACAGAGGGCCAGAGCCAAGACAAGATAAATCGCTCTGAGTGGCATCGCGACAAGCCAAAAGCAGGCGTATAAATCATTTTCCTGGGCGCTTTAAGAGCAAAAAAAGAGAGGCTTTGATTTAAGCTGGAGCGCCTCTGTATAGACCAGCGGGGGAATGTAACTAAGTACATTTACTCCAGTACTGTACAACTGTTTGGATCCTCTCCAGTTTCTAAAATGGGAGGATTTTTCAGTAACACTTTACTTGAAGGTATCTACATAAGAGTGACATGACACTGTCACGAACACATGGCACTGTCATGACACAGTCATGACACATGAACCCTAACCGTAACTCTAACCATAACCATAACCATAACTTGTCATGAGAAAAACCGAATGACACTTACTAAAAGAAGCGTTATGTCATAAACGTTATGACGTGTTTATAATGTTTATGACACATTCATGACAGTGTCATTTCACTCTTATGTAGATACCTTCAAGTAAAGTGTAACCGTTTTTTCAGTGTGGTATTAGTACTTTTACTGAAGTAAAGGATCTGAATACTTCTTCCAGCGCTGGTATAGACAGACACCAGCCCCGCCACCTGCTGATGCTGTTGTTGTTTTAATCCCGAGTGTTAAATTTGGCTTCCCGTGCTCACTGTGAGTGGAGCACAGCGCAGAGAGATGCTGGAGAATCTCATATAAAAGGCTTTAAACCGTTTTTGGCCCACAAGGAGGCTGCTGGTTCGATGTTGGACCGCTGCCTGGTGGAATGCACACTGTAGGAAATGTTACTTCACTGTCTCTTTAATGTGACTTTGATTCTATTTTTGCTCATGTACTCGGCTGCATATTTTCTCAGCGGTTTTCATGCTGGCGGAACAACTTGTTCATCTCAGTGGTCAATGTCCATTTAGTATCGTAACAAAAACTGCAGGAACATCCACTAATGGGATTTGAAGTTTAGAGCCACGTTTCAGGTTAATTATACTCTTATAAGATATCAGGGGGGTGAATCTTCACTGGTCTCACACTTTGATATTACGATTATCCTGTCAACGACTAGAATCCATTCCATATCACGATGCATCACGCTGCGTCACCTGGTTTTCATCCACAAATTCAAGCTGTCAGATATATATGTACTCACTCTTTTCATTGTATCTGCTCTTAAAAAGACACTTCCTGAATGTAGGAACAGACAGAGCAGACAAAAGGCAGAAACAAAAAAAAAGCAGCTACTGGAAAATCAACATCAGTAGGCAGTAGGCTGCATCCGTGCAGAATCGTCCAGGTCCGCATCACGCTGAATCGATGCTATAATTAATTTCAACACCCCTAGAGTATATTTATATATATATATACTCTGTATGGCCAAAAGTATGTGCATTGAGATTGTGGAGTTGAGACTTGGTGACTTGGACTCGAGTCGACTGGAGTCATCGTTTTTATGAAAAATAAAAGACTTGAGACTCGACTTTTATTTTGTAGTGGACATATCACCTTAAAGCTTTAGTGTGTACATTTTTGATATTAATGAATGCTAATTAAAGGTGCTGTAGTTAGGATTGTGAAGATCCAGGACTTAGCCAAAACATTTAACATCGACAACTTCCCAGTCCCTCCCCCCTTTCCGCTAAAGCCCAAAATGGTCTCCTAAGCCCCTCCCCCCACAAGGGAGAATGAATGCGTGGGCATGAGCAGTGATTGACACGCAATTAGACACCCCCCCCTCCGTGTCCTCCTTGACTACTAGCAACTGCGCGGGAGGGGTTGCGTGATCACGGAAGGCTTGTACCATGTGGACGCGCCGACAGTGTTGTTGACATTGCTCAGTATTCCTTACGGGGGGCGACAGGAACTACGCCCTATAACTTTAAGAAAACAACCTTTTTGAACGCTGCAGTACCCGAGGACGCCATGATTTAAAGGCTTGTATGGGAAACTCCATCCTAACATTCATCATTCGTCATTCATGCGTGCATGGTGAAGTGTCCACTTGTCCTTGGTGTTGTCCTCTGCAGCTCCCTTTGTCACATGCACACGCCCCCCCCGTTAAACACCCACACCGCCTCCACCCTTAACTCCAAACATTTCCATGCGTGTGCTTGCAGTTTTAGACGTATTTACATCCTCTGTTGCTCTGCAATACACTCTGCGAGCAACCTGCTTTTTGTTAAAAGCACTTTGTCGATAAATTTGACTTCCCTCGACACTCAATACTGAGTCCATTAAGCTGCAGAGCCACGGGGCTCTACTCTGTGCACGATGGCCACTGGTTCCAGTAAGGTATATCTGCTGAGCTCTCATTAGCAAGCATCATCATACGTAATTCTGGCACGTGTAATGCCATTAGAGGGGATTTGGCATCTGATAGTTGAGTAATGGGATTAGCTGGGCGGTAAATCTCCAGGGCCAACAACTGTGGGTCTTCCCCCACTCAAAGGAAGACAGATCAATGCACAACCCCAAACAGCACCACCCTTTTCCACATGAGCGTAATGCAAGTCATCCCTTTGCAGGGTTCAACGTTACGGGTTTTTTTTCCAGTCGGGCAAGTGAAAAAGAAAATTCTACTTGCCCGAAGTCAGTTTTTACTGGCCCCCAGACAAATTTTTTCGGAACAAAAAAAAAAAGGTCCAAAAATTATTAAAAAACATTATTAAAAAAAACGTCAAAAGTGCCAAAAAGAACACACACAAAATCGCAGAGAAAAACATTTAAAAAAATGTCGGGAAATTTTTTTTTTTTGCGCCCTGGGACATGTAGATCACCCGGTAGATTGTGCGCCCCATGTACCAAGGCTCAGTCCTTGCAGCAGCGGCCTGGGTTCAATTCCAACCCGAGGCCCTTTGCTGCATGTCACCCCCCACTCTCTATCACCCCTTTTCTGTCTACAGCTGTCCAATCAATTAAAGACGTTGAAGCCCAGAAAATAATCTTCAAAACAAAAAAATGTGCCGAAAGGACACTGAAAAAAATGCTGAAAAATACATTAAAAAAGTGGCAAATGTCGAAAACAAACCGTAGAAGCATCAAAAACATAAAATGAGCATATATAAATATTTTTATATATATATATATATATATATTTATATATGCTCATTTTACGTTTACGTTTTATTTACGATATATATATAAAAAATGTATAATTAAGAAAACATTCCCCGACGGGGGCAAGAGAATGATAACGTCATTTATGATACAATGATGCCCTAAACGGGAAACTGGGTAGTTATATTTACTTGCCCGACGGGGCGTTTTAGTTTGGGGACATATCCCCTGCATCCCCCCCCCCCCAAAATCTACACCTATGCTCTGCACTCACAAAGAAGTGTCGACTAAGAAAACACTTCAACTCACAGTTCAGGAAACTCTCCTTCTTAAAGGCAATAATATAATAATATTTGCCTGCAGCTCTGCAGCTGGTTGGTTACAGTGACCTCGGATAACAACTTACTGTACAAAAAGGCTAACGGAGCTGAGTGACGACAAGTGAACGCATCACGGAGGCTCAGCAAGGCCAGAGGAAGAGAGCACAGTGTGTGCTTAGCTGACAGCGTGTCGTGCCATAAGATGGTCCTGGAATTAAGCTGGTGTTTTAGGTCGGACCGTGACATCATCGTCATACTGACTATAGCCGACAGAAGAATCAGAAAAGGTTTTAATGCCACAATAGGTTACACTTATGTGGAATTTAACCTTAGTGAAAGATGCATCCATAAACAAACATACTAAACATTAATATGAAGAAAAATAAATAAATACAGAAAAACAATTATATACATACGAAGTACCTGTTGCATAAGAAAAGAGGCTGAATGGGTTAAATATATGATGCAAACCAGATTCCATAGGGAAGAAGTTATAATTATTAATAATATATTTATTAATTATAATATATATATATATATACAAACACACTACTGGTTAAAAGTTTGGGGTCATTCAGAAATTTCATTCCACTCCATTATAGACAGAATACCAGCTGAGATCAGTTGCATTGTTTTTTTAACCAGGGCAGCAGTTTTCAGATTACATTATATGCTTACATAATTGCAAAAGGGTTCCCCAATGTTTTCTCAGTTAGCCTTTTAAAATGATATCAGATTAGTAAACAGAATGTGCCTTTGGAACATAGGATGAATGGTTGCTGATAATGGGCAATGTAGATATTGCATTAAAGATCAGACACTTCTTTCTGCAACAGTTGAGAACCCTTTTGCAATTATGTAAGCACATGATGTAATCTGAAAACTGCTGCCCTGGTTAAAAAAACAATGCAACTGATTTCAGCTGGTATTCTGTCTGTAGTGGATTGGAATGGAAATTTTCTAAGTGACCCCAAACTTTTGACTGGTAGTGTACATATATATATATATATATATATATACATAGTGTATGGTCCACTTTAAATTGAACCACATGACTAGGAATACTTTGTCTCCTGAGGAATTAATTCAATATAATTGTTTGCTGACTTGCTCCCTGCAATAGCCTTGTATGCATCGGTGTTATAATTTTAAATGATGCTGATGCAGCAAAATATGAGACACACAGCACACATACCGTACAGAATATACAAGAAATAATAAATAGGATAGAATACAAGATTCAAAAATAAAGATAAAAAAAAAAATACAGAGGAAACAGTGTACAAACGTATACGTACAAGTGGCAAATAAAAAATGTACAACCTACTTAAATAGTATTTATAAAGATGTAAGTAAAGGGTGTTACTTTGAGTTCAATGTTGGGGGGTGGGCGGGGGCTGAGATCTCCACTTTCGAGCAGAATTGAAATGTTGAGCATATCAAGCCCTTGCCTGCATTTTTTATTATACAGTATTATCTTTATTTATGTAAAGGAAATTATTAATTATTATAAGTTATTGGGGGGGGTTGCACTGGCCAGTTTTGATTATTGGGGGGGTTGCAAATTACACCCATGAAGTGAGTACAATGCCTTGATATCAGATGTTTTTGGATGCTTTTGTTTCTTGTGTTTTTTCAGTGAGTAGCCTAATCTGAGAAATGATAAGCATCCCCCACACATTTTCCTGGACAGAGCTGAGAGAGAGAGAGAGAGAGAGAGAGAGAGAGAGAGAGAGAGAGAGAGAGAGTTCATTTGTGATGAGAGTTCAAAAATCACTGCCAGGGGAATAACATCTAGAGGATCAGAGCTCCTGACCGGGCCAGTGTTAGTGCCTACAGCCCTCACCATTAAGCCGTGTACAGGTCCGTGTGTTTTTACTGAAGATGAAAGCCAAACCTTCCAATATAGAAACAGGTGACTCAGCTTCCAGCTTGGCAGAGAAATCCCCTGGAGACCTTTGACCTCCTAATCGTTTAGCAGCGCTTATGGTTGGAGATCTGCTCCAGGCTATTAGAGAGATTACTGTCACTCCGATTTGGGAAGGGGCCAACGCCTATATCGGTACTTCATGGTATTCTCAGCATTTATTAGGCTACTGAACACCCAACCCATGTTGAAATCTGATATGTGACCGTAGGCTATAGTAGCACAAACTGCAGCATGAGGCTAATATGTGGGTGCAATATGTGTTGACCTACATAGAGTGGCAGGCTACATAATAATGAGCATGCTGTTGATCAAAGGTAGAATCTATTTTATTGTAAAAACCCTCAATGGAACATCACTATAATAGGCTACGGATGCTGTTAAGGATCTCCTGTATAGCTTTTCTTTATGTTTGCTGTATATTTTTGAAGGGGAAAAAGCATATATATGCTTATGGTATACTGTACTGTGCACATACACACACGATTGTGTGATTGTAGCCTGAATGGCCCTTAATATGTGATGGCAGTACATGGTACACATTGTTTTTGTTTATTTCTTATTTTGAAAAGATGACTCCGACCGCCCCTCTTTCTTTTTTTCTTTTTTTGCAACAGCACACGCCAGAGTCCAGAACGAGCAGCCTTCACGGATAAAAACAATCCCTAGCTCGTAAAGCACTTTCATCAAGTTGTCAAAAGTGAGTCAAGCTTTTACCGGAAATGAACTGACTTTGGTTTCAAAACAATAGTAAACATGTTCAAATGATTGGAAGCATTTTGTGCACAAGCCTTGACATTTCTATGCGATATGGAACTGCTTCAATTTCTACAAATATTTTACAAGCAAAGTACAGAATAAAGAAGAATATATATATATATATATAAAAAAATCCTGTCTAACTACACACACACACACACACACACACACACACACACACACACACACACACCTGTTCTGATTTGTGTGTTTGTGTTCAGTTTGCAGTATGTTACTGTAATCGAGGTACAAAACAACTTCAGCTTTTTTTCCCCAGAATATAAGTATGAGTTTTTGTTGCCACTGTTAGTCCATAAGAGACAAAGCCTTGTTGAGAAGCAGTCAGTTTATTTATTTATATATTTTTTCATAGTTTATGTTCTGATGCCTCACAACATCCAAAAATAATCATTCTAAGGTCTGGCTCCAGTAAAATACTGTGGAAATACTGAAGACAAACTGCAACATGGTTGAAAATTAAAAAATAAAATGAAATTCCTAGCACCTGTTAGTGCCAATGTCATCATGTCAGGAGCCCCAATAGTTGCTGTCATACTGTTTAATATGTTTGTTTGTTTATGTATTCACAAACCACCAAGGCAAATTCCTCATAACTGTAACTTTGGCAAAAGACCCTGATTCTGATTCTGATGAGTGGTCCCCGGTATATTCTTATATATATATATATATATATATATATATATAGTATCTTATAAGGGGTCCTTGGCTGAAAAAGATTGAGAACATCTGCCCTACATCACTTTAATAATGTGTCTAATATACAGTCAAAATAGATGCATAACATGGCAAAAACAATGGCATAGTTTTGCATTGTATTCTTTTAAAACGCATTAAACGCCCCATACAGAATAGCCCATCACACATTCCGTTGTAACATTTTATTTTTAAATGCTTCACCGGAAGCTTCATATATGAATTTGGTTGACTTGACGCGGTCAATGACGCCATCTTGAAATTGTCCCGACCAGAGGAGGCGAGGACTTGGGAAAAGCAGCTCGTCCTAAACTCGATAGCTGCTTTAGCTAACGGATTAACGGCAGCTTTATGGGTTATTGCTAACGTATGATAGTGTTTCCAATCGTTGGTTCAATTCATTTCGACGGGGGAAGGTTGTTCATCCGACTTTGGAGAGGGCTAACACATCGTAGGGATCCTCGTTATCGGTTGTTTCCCTGTTGGAGCGGACGGAGCTCTGGTTGTGGCCGGGCAGCCCCGCCGGACTCTCGGGCGAAACTGAGGCTTTCTACACGGAATATAACAACAACAATACTTGTTTTTGAACCTCCTGTTTTCGCGGAAGAAGATTTGAAACGCTATTTTTCAACGACGTTTTTGAAAGCTATGCGACTGAGCTTATCGAGGAGAAGTTTGATTGGAGAGCGGAGTGCGCTTGATTTGCAGTCCGATGGATGTTAGCCCTGCCCGGCTGTGGCTCGGCTCTATGCTCCGCTGGGTCTGAAAATAACAGGTCAAACACCAACAAGCACAGGTGAACACGTCTGTTCATAACAATGCTGCAGACCTGGCAAGTACATGACAGCCCTGGCTTGAATGCCAACAAGTCGCCCTCCATTGCTTGTCTGTAAACCTGGAAATACCTCCGATCATCCCCTCCTCTTCTACTTCTTCTTCATTCCCCTCCTCTTCCTCCCCTTCTTTATTATTATTATTATTATTATTATTTTTTGGAGGCTTGCATTACCTGGGATACTGTGGATTTCGACTCGATATTGACATTTTTTTATGATGCCCTTTTTGCAGAGACAGTGCTCTGTGCAGCAGCAAGACATTTAATTTGACTCTTGAATTTGAGATTTTTGTTTTGTTAGTTTTAGTTTTTATTTTTTATTCTCTTTCTAGTCAGAGGATCAGATTCGGATGGAAAATGGGAGACGCCACCAAACTGGCCTTCGCCGTGTTCCTCATCTCCTGCTCTTCAGGTGGGTGTGGAGGGGGGTGGGGGGGTTATGCATGGTTTATTGTCGGCTGTGGGGAATTCACTGTAATGCTTCTTGTTACCTCTGCAGAGTGCAATGCACAGCTTGTTGTTCTCTGTGGAGAATGCAGTGCAATGCAACCCTGTGGGGAAAATGGGGGAATCCCACACTGCCATCATTGCTGCCCTTTTTGCCTTTGCATCCTCCATCCTCCATATGTGGTTATGCATTGTACATGTTGCAGATGTCAATAGTGAGCCTAAGATGGGGCATGGGGGCCCTTGAGGGGGTCCCATGTGACATACCGGTACAAATTGGGGTTTTAAGCTTGATTTCATTAAGAGATTAGAAGGACCAATACAATAGTATGTTTGTCCTTACTGAAGCACCACAACAGAGATGATGATGATGATGATGATGATGATAATAATAATAATAATAATAATAATAATAATAATAATAATAATAGAAAATAGGGATCGACCGATACGGTTTTTCTAAGGTCAATACTGATACCTATTATTAGTAGTTAATGAAACCGATATTTTGGAACCGATAATGCATTTACTGTACAGTAAAGAAGAAAATATTTTAGTGGAAATGAACAATTTGGAATGTTACAAACTCCAACACCAAAGTTTGTTTAAATGCTTTAAGCAATTATTTATTGTAACTGAAACGTTAAACTTAGTACACTAAGAAGAAGAAGAATAGAATAAATAAAAAAACAGATTATTTGCAGGTGTTGTAGACGGCGTACAGAGCCGTAGCGGAGCCAAACTAGCGCACTTTGTAATTATTATCAGTTATCGGTCAAATAAAACACGGATACGGATAATCTGCAAATTGCCAAATATCGCCCGATAATCGTCCAGGCCGATGATGGGTCGATCCCTAATGGACAATGTAAAAAATCTGCCTTCAAAGGGTTCAAAAAGCTTTTTATCTCCAATCCTGTCATAACTACTTAAAATGAGTACAAGTAAAGTGTATTTGCTCTCTAGGTCATGGAAAGTTTACTTCAGATCTACCCTTTTTTTTTTTTTTCACAGCACATTCATCAGTTTTTACAATGTTTATTATTATAACAATAAACTTGTTAAACCTCGTTGCAGCAGAGCAGTTTTCAGCCTTCGTGCCGGTGAACATTCTTCATGCGTGCTCATTTCCCAGGGGTGGATGCATAATGGATGTCAGCAGGGTCAGTGAGGTGATAATAAACCAAAACAGGGTCAACCCAGGAGTGCTATTTTTCTTGCAGAGCATGGAAGACACGGGCATTTCCTCAGATGTGATTGGGAGATCTTCTTGTAGATAGCTTCAAACATCAAAAGGCATCTTTGCACCAGTAGATATTTCAAGTTTTTCCTAGACTAAACTAGAGATGGTCCCATACCCTTTTTTTGCTTCCCAATTCCGATAACAATTACCGATCCGATACCAGTGCGTCATATATTTTTATTATGTTTTAACAGCTGTATACTTCTATCCCTGTATGGATGTGATATGATTTTTTTATCTTTGTTGTCGGCCTGGCTCAGTTTAAACTCTTGGCCATTAAATGGTACCTGCTCGACTCGACTCTACCCGCCATTTTTGGTTTCCCATTAGGGCTGCACAATATATCGTTTTTTTTATCGTCATCGCGATATCAACTGCCGCAATATACATATCGCAAAAGTTTGCGACCTATCGCAATAGACACTACGAGATTTTTTTGTTAGTTGAAAGAAAATATCAGTAGACAACTGCACTTTAAATTCTTTTGTAGTGGTGCCTGTTATTGTCAATTCAGTGTTCAATTTGTTTAATAAAAGAATGTTAGAAATGATTTCCTTTTATATTAGTTTTAAATTCAACAAGCAATGTGTTGTATTTTAGAAGAATACTGAAAGCAGCAGAACTGAGTACATTTTAATATCTGTTAATTTATCGCAAGTAATATAGTTATCGCGATATTCAACAGCGTTATCACATATTTTCCTCATATTGTGCAGCCCTATTTTCCATCATGATAAAAAGTCCCTGGTACCTGCCAACAGGTACTTTTTTTAGTCTCACCTCCGTGGAGGTTCCAAGCGAGCTGAGGTGATACCAAAAGGAGACGTGAAAACCTGCAGACTCCTGATTGGCCGGAGAGAATCGTCACTAATCACTGCATCATCATTGCTAGCGACAGGCGGGGGTGTTACTGAACAAACCGCCATTTTTAAATAGTTTAGCCATCAGCATTTTTTTTTTTTGCTGCTCTAGCTTCTTTTGAAACTAAATGTGTCTTCTGGCAAACAGCCACATGCCGAGAATGAAAAACAACACACCTTCCACGTTCTGTGTGTGTCGCGTTAAGGTCACGGTAGTTTCCTGCGGCGTCGCTATGACAACCAGCCACGAACGCCTCACGCATGAGGCAGTGTTAAATCTGCAATGGCAAAAAGAGGACGGGGCACCGCGGCCGAGTAGAGCTGCTACTAGCAGTGGGTAAGCGCCATTTGAGAAACCTCAACAAACGCAAAGATCTTCTTGTAGAGGGTTTAAAGCACGTGTGTCAAACTCAAGGCCCGCGGGCCAATTCAAGCCCCCTCGCAGATTTGATCCGGCCCGCAAATCAATGTAGGTTCACAATAAACTTCATTAAATGACATGCAATAATCCAATCAAATGCCAGAGCAGGGGGAATGAGAGGAGGAAACGCCAGAGCAGGGGGAATGAGAGGGGGAAACGCCAGAGCAGGGGGAATGAGAGGAGGAAACGCCAGAGCAGGGGGAATGAGAGGGGAAACGCCAGAGCAGGGGGAATGAGAGGGGAAACGCCAGAGCAGGGGGAATGAGAGGAGGAAACGCCAGAGCAGGGGGAATGAGAGGAGGAAACGCCAGAGCAGGGGGAATGAGAGGAGGAAACGCCAGAGCAGGGGGAATGAGAGGGGAAACGCCAGAGCAGGGGGAATGAGAGGAGGGAACGCCAGAGCAGGGGGAATGAGAGGGGGGAACGTAGCAGAAGGTATTCCTTTTTAAACCCAAACGTATTACTGTGTAAATGTATCTTAAATGAAAGTGGAAGATGCAGTAGTTTCACTTTGCATTATCTGTTGGTTAGACTTGTTTGTGATTGACAGCAGGCAGAGCCGAGTGTAACCACAAAGATTGTACGGGTTGAAAGATTAATTTGTGAAAGAAAACAAGAAAAATCAACCTGGAGGCAGGATATTTCCCTATTGTTGTTTATAAGCAGATATTGGATTACTGCATTCACATTTAGCGGAGAAGAAAGTTTTCTTCTGAAATTCCAAATGTTACTGCCTATTGTTTGCGTGCTTGTGCAACTCAACGAAACCGGTTTCCCGTGCTGTTTGGAAGTTGGAATGACCTTGCCTATGAAATATCCAGTGCACCTGAATAAAAGCAGTTCCAATTAAGACTAAAGAAATGAAAAGGGTAAAATAAAATCTCCAGCCAGCGAGCCCTGGGGTGTCTTTGAGCGTTTAAGTAGAAATTAAAAGGCTTCTTAAATAGGGTAATAGTTGGGGTTGGTTGGAGTGTAAGCCAGGTGCTGTCTTTATTGCACAGTGCAGCAGATGATTATTCCACTCGCTCATTACTGTCTGAAGTGGGGGAAATGAATGGTTCCTACTTGAGGTGGAATAATAATCCTCCATGAAATCCAAGTTGAATTGGCACAGCTCAAGACGACACAGAGAAACCGTCTGATATGGGCAGGGCATTTAGCCCAGAGTGCTTTCATTTGATAAGGCCTATTGCGACATGCCAACATATTCAAGATAACCATGAGATTTCTATTTGAAAGACTTGAAAATGCAGAGGATTCTGTTGGCCAAAAACTGCAGTTGTTTCGCGGCTAACTCGAGCAACACTGTCTTTTTATTTAGTTCAAAATAATTATTTCTGGTGTTGGTCACACACAGTAAATCTCTCTCCAGACAGCAGTCAGTAATGAGTTTGTAATACGTACAATATGTACGGAAGTTAGCCCTGACGAAAATCTACTTTAAAGTAGTTTATTGATGTTCTTTTTTCCGATATGACTCACTGTCAGAACTAGCCTGACAAGCCAGACCCACATTATTTCTCAAAAATCTCATCGTGTAAATAATATTTTGTTAAAGCACCAATTGTCAATCCTACAATATCGTCGCAATATCGACATTGAGGTATTTGGTCAAGAATATCGTGACATTGGATCGCCCAGCCCTATATAATGGTGAAGTAAATATCGCTGCATTTTTTTTAAAACTGTGGTTTATACAAAACACGCATTTAGAAGCTATCGTGATCGGCTCTGTGAACTTGTGATTATGTTTCGCGTTCAGAATAAGCGACTCAATCGGGGTTTTCACCACAGTTTACGGCCTCTCGCCTGTTTGCGGCTTACGGCCAGCTCTGTGCGTTGCTATGGTTGCTGTACACAAACCAACCAGCCGACAGTTTGCAGGGCAGCAGACCCGATAAGGAGAAACACAGCTACTTTTAAGCATCATCAAAGACTTGGATATCAACAGGTTTTTGGATAGGAGCACACATCGTTACGCCGACCTTTTCTAGAAGCTGGTTGAAGGAATGAAAGAGGGAGGTTGTGGAGAGTGTTCACACGCTCCAACAAGTCCTCCACCAAACTTAGAAAAACATCTTATTTTGCACGGCTGCATGTAAACGGGAACATTAGTGGAATATTCTCTTTCATTAGCTGTGTAAACAGCTTAGTCGGGATATCGTCTTTTTCGAAATAAGGGCAAAAACCTGAATATTATGTGCATGTAAACGTCACTGTTGCTCGCAGCCCTGAATATTTATATTATATTTAAAGAAATTGTTCCCAGCAAAAAGTTCCGTATTTTTGCGAATGAATTACTTCAGTTATTCATAAATTTTCAGACAAACCATTGATACATTTGTGCTGTTAGTGTTGTTAAGCTTTGCTATATGCAGTTAATGGGATTCCCTTCACTGGGTTTCTGGATATTCGTGAATATATCAAAGTTGCATAATTAAGCCGGCATAGAAGTGAAATTCTCCCTTGTTTAATGTTGCATCCAGCAGCTGCCCTGTGTTTTGATCCATGCTGGCATGTGTTAATGCTGCCGTGACACATGGTGGGTCAAGGTTGTCTGCCAAGGTGTTGATGTGACAGGATAGTAAATGGGCTTCTTGTGTATGTTTTGCTACTTTGGGCTGAGTATTATAAAACGCCTTTCTGCTGAACTGGAAAGGGACATTTGTCTTCCACGGGAAACGATAATGCGACACTGCAGCAGGCGGATGTTGAACCCCGGGGTCCTCCGTGTCAAATGCGACCTCTGCCTTAGATCTCGTGTGAGCTTGAGCTGCAAATAGGTAAATATTTACTGTGCTGCCTCATAAGTTATGGCGCGTTCAGATCCCGTCAGATTTAATGTGATTATGTGCCGAAAGCAGAGAGAAACTTAGTGGTGATTGTTGGATAGTTGTTTAACATTGAGGTTTCCCATTCGGTGTCAGAAATTATAGAAGTGTGTCAACACATGTATTAAAAAATAACCCAAATGATCCATCATATCCTTGCTAGTACATCTAATTATGCACTTTCAAAGCAAGCAGTATCTGCCGTGTATTTTATATGGGTTGATAACAGCAATATTTGCCTGCCATATGAACGTTTGACCCTATGACCGTCTCATTTGAGTTAATGAGTGTTTAGGGGTCTAAGTTGAAGCGACAAGCCCATGTCCCGTTTCTCCTCTTGCCTCTGACATGATCTGAATGCAACCCAAGCAATCAACCCCTGGCTGTGGAGCGCATACTCCGGTTTGAAAGTCATGTTTTGCCGGTAATTTGGGCAAAACGGGTGTTTTAGATTTCTGTACATATCCATCACCGAGGCTCATAAATGGATAAGTCGAGTCTCGTGCTCTGCCTTCACATTTGGCCTCCTTTTTTGTACACTGCAGCAAGTTTCACACAGACATTGATCTTCTTGCACACCAGTGTAAGGTTACATCGATATGGCAAGGATGAAGCGGCTCTGGGTTTAAAAGAAGAAAAAAAATCCTCAGCAGCACAACCGATCCGATGATTCAGTTTCAGCACTGCAAAACATCAAACTTGACTTGAAACGGTATCTGAACTCGGTCATCAGGCCGGGCTCTCTGTGTTCTGTCCTATTGACCTGGGGAAAACTAACATTTACCAGTTGCATTAACCGGGCTAACTGGTTGACTTCCCCCTCTATCCGTCACCAAGCGACCCTCCACCCCCCCACCACCACCACCACTGCTGAAGTGTTTTCGAGCAACGCAATGAATGTCTCTCGTGTTTTACAGTCGGCCCCGACCTCTGACCCCCCTGTGGAGGATTGAAAGAGATAAAGAGACCGTTCCCTCCGGCATGCAATTAATTATCAGATTATTTTCCTCCTGATTGTGTTTTATCGTTTACACGCACATAAGTATGGGCCGGAACTAACAAGTCTTTTCATTGTTGATTAATGTGTTTTCGTGTTGTTTCTTTTAGTCAGTTACCCTTGGAGTACAATTCAGACATGATGAACATTTTGCCTTTGCCTTTTCTAGACACAGTTAATCATTAGAAGACATATGAAAGTGTTCTTCTTTTAAGTGTAAGAAACACTTTGTCCCGTTATGTAAAATCTGAAACTTGAAGTTACAGACAAACTGTGCCGTTACAAACTGTCCTAATAGCTGACTAAAACTAATGTTTACTCTGGCTGGCTGACAGAAATCAGGACGAGAACATTGGATTAATAGTTAAATCAAAGAGTGGAAAGTGAGACACTTGATCCATCTGTGAAGCTTTTGCCTGTGCTACTGAACCTTTTTTGAAATAGCTTCTTTTTTTGTGTGTGTGGTGGGGCTCAAGGCTGCCTTTTTCTCCTCTGCATAGCCCTTTCCAAACATGCAGTGCAACCCTGAACTTATCTAGACGTGACCCAGAGGAACTGTATGTGAGAATGTCCAAATCAGTTGGACCAGACATTAAACAGACTTTACCCTACCGGCTGCCGAGTACAGCGTCCGTGAAATCTCCACGTGAGCCCATGTGTGAATAGAGCAGCTCATCCCTCTAGAGCAGTGGTTCTCAAGCTTTTTTTTCCAATAATGTTCCCCCTTTGAACATTTTTTTTTTTAAGCCGTGTAACCCCTAACCAGCGCGAATAATTTTTGGTAGATAAAAAAAGAGTCCCTATAAAGAGGAACAATACAGCGATGTCAGCGATAGATTTACTAAACAACAGCCTTGGACCTGGAACACATTTAAATGCTGATGGAAAATAAACGACAAAACCTTAGAAAAAAAACACAGTAGAAAGAAGGAAGGCAACACTAGGGAGACAAAAGTGACAAAAAATTCAAATAAGCGACAAACTTCGAAGAAAGTGACAACAACTTCGAAGACAAAAAGACGGTAGAAAAAAGTAAGGAAGAAAGGCAAGAATTGGTCAAAACAAATGACAAGACCTTCAAAAAAAAGTGACAAACTTCAAAAACTTAGATAAAAGCGACAGTAGAAGTAACTACAGCCTTGTAATTGAAAAAACTTTGTGCAAAAAATGTCATATACCCCCTGCAGTCCTCCAGACTACCCCTAGGGGTACACGTACCCCCATTTGAGAAACACTGGTCTAGAGAATTCACAGCCAGCAAGTGGGCGTGTTGATGAAGTTTCTATTACGCGGAAGGCGTGAAACCGGAAGAATACAAACATCCGTGAATGTCTAACTGGAGAGACGACGAGATTCGGGGAACGTCTGTCGGCAAGGGCGGCCGTTGTTTACGACCAGTTTAAGAACCAGCTACGTGGCCGCGCCATTACTTTCTCCTTTCATATAAGAAAACGGCTGATTATTTCTACATGCTACGTCTACACTACTTTTAATTAGGGGTCGACCAACACTGTTTTTTCAGGGCCGATGTCGATAGTAGTCACTGAAACCGGTAACCGATATTTGGAACCGATGTGCATTTACAGTAAAAATGAAAATCTTTTTGTCAAAATGAACATTTTTGGAATGTTACAAACTCCAACACAAAAGTTTGTTTAAATGCTTTAAGCAATTCTTTAATAAAACTGAAACTTCAAACATAATACAAGGTAAAATAAAAAGAATAAATAAAAACATAAATAGATTCCTGGAGTTGCTCTGTAGCAGAGCCAAAGTAGTGCCCTTTATAGTTCATTAACTATCGGTTATCAGTAAAATAAAACACCGATACAATTGCCAAATATTGTTCGATCCCTAGTTTTAACAGTTGGAAGTGTGGCCTAAGTTGACTTAAAAACAGCTATTTAATGCATGCAGTGTGTGTTATTCGGCATTACATTGAAACCATTTTCCCTGTGAATAACCACTCTTCTAACAATCCTGTGCCCTTCTGCTGCAGTGTTTTGGGTGTTTCCTGGAGTGGTCAGAGGCCGGCTACCAGCTATGTCCCATTTTTTCCCCCCCTATCTATTTCTAATATGTTCTCTTGCATTATGCATTAGGCTCCAAAAGCACAGGTGTATTTGTTAAGACCAGATGTAGCCTCGATTTCCCATCGGGCCCAACTAGTCAGACTTGTTCCTTCCAGGGCCGTGTATCATTCTGTGCTTTAACATCGTAAAAACAAAGGGCGGCACTAGTTCATGTTCATAGAGGTAAAATGGTGACCAAAAAACAGCATGTTGCAGCATCTGGGCAGGGGAAATGATGAGCCTCCTAAATTTAGACCATGGCCAGGTGTTTTGTGTATGCACACTTAAAGCAAGATGGATGGTTTTTGTGTGCGTTTTAATGATGCAAGAGTCTCTCTCTCTCTCTCTCTCTCTCTCTCTCTCTCGTTCGGTGGGTGTGAGAAGTTTTGCCAAAAGAGGAAATTGAAGTGTTTAAGGACTTTGGAGCTTAGCATGGGCCAAAACCTTCTCTGCAAACAGAGATTAAAGGGTAATTTTGGGTTTTTGTTTCCCAGCCTGGACCCCATTTGCGCCACTGTGACGTGTAGTTACATTTTTCGAGAGTTGCACGGCAGGCTACGGCGTAGGGTCCAGCGTAGACACAGAGGGGTCTGCGGGGGTACGCCGTCGATGAAGTGACTGAACAACAAGCTTTCAAATTGGTCATGTGTGAAAGGCATGGCAGGTAACCTTTTTAAAATAACACCCCAATGTATTAACAGCTTCCCAAGGCCTAAGGCCTTTTTAAAAACACACTCGCCACATAAATGATTATCTAAACTTTCACTACAATTAAGAATCATCAAAACACCATAATTGCTATCGAGGGGATTTTCTTCGGCAGCAGCGAGTTGTTTCGACCTGCTCCGGTTATCACTGGGCTGTGTATTGCCACACAGGACAATACGCTGGAAAAGCACCACAGGTGTTAAGTAATTGGAGGAAATCATTTAAAAGACAGTTGAGTGTACTTTTCTAAAGGATGACACATCTGACGCAGTAAATCTTAGATACTCCAAACAGGTCCAAGCAAATACGAGGGATTATTTACAAATGATGTAAGTCTCTAAATCTTTTTGTAACCGCAGTGGTAAGGGAAGGGACTAAAGTAACACACATATTTATTACACCTTTAATTTCACCTACTACTACTGTTACCTACTATTTCATCTACTACGCAGCGGCGTCTGCTTGGAGAAGACAGAGTAAGACGGCTTGAGCTGCACTGATGCTGATTATTCTGCTTAATACTGTTGATATAGTTATTAATCACATGGTAATTAGCCTCCATTATTTCAGAAGAATAATTCTTTTGACTAAATAGTCTTCTTGATTGGGCATCCAATGAGTGTAGATGACATGAAATTATACTTGCAGAGTATGGCTGACCATATGGCTTTATTGGGAGTTTCTGTGATCGGTAATTGTAAACTTGTGATCTATGACTAAACTTGATAAAATGTGTAGTCATAGAGGAGTCAGCAGGGCCGACCACAGGCCACAGAGTCCGCGCTGTAACCTAAAAGGTCACTTGTTCGACATCCGCTACAGGCGTTCATCCTGTCAGCGCCGTTGCCTTGAGCGAAACCCTTGCCTGCTCCGCTTATTGTAAGTCATGCCAGATAAGAGCATCTGCTAAAAGCCTAAAATGCAAATACACGCCAAGCGCACCTCTATCCTGGGAAGTCGATGAATTGCCCCTGTAACCATTACCGACTCAAATTAAAACAAATGATAGGGGGCAGGGTAAGTCCAAGGTTGAAAAAACAACATCCCTTAGCGGTGGAGCGTGCATTTGTTTGAGATACTTGGCAATGAACTTGAGCTGTTTGAGTCTCAAGATATAGATGTACTTTTATAGCTTTTTAGATTAAACTATTCATATATATATGTATATATAAACAGGACTATTTAATCTTAGTTTAGACCACTTGATGTGTCGGTACTCAGAACGGTCCTTTACTGTAATTAATGCATCCTGCAGATGTTGCTTTATGTGCTTGGGAGAGTTTCAGTCTAGACAGGCTGGCTGCTCAGACGGAGAGGCCCTGCTTTGATCCTTGATTAAAAACTGCGAGCTGTACATTCATCATGCTCTTGTTTCAGGCTCTAGCTCTCGAGGGTCCTTGCCTCCTTTACGCTCCCTCCTTCCTCCTCCTCCTCTTCGTCTTCATCCGTCTCTCGCTCAAGATTCCTCACTGTCATGAAGGTCGCTCTAACCTCTTATCACCAAAAAACACTGAAGGGTAACGCTGTCTCAGGCACTTGGCGAGCCACGGCCAACACTGTTTGCCTGTGATATTGTGGGTATGTTATCTGGCTGTTATTGTTGCTGTCACTTTGTGTTACTATCTGATAAGCCTCAAATGTCGTTTAGGATGCATTGAGCAGCAGCCATACGAACTGCAAACCCATCAACAGGTCTTTGGTCTGTCATTTATTGTCCTGTAATGAACACACACACACAACACAAAAAGAAGCAGGTAAATCAGTACAAAAAGCCAACAGGAGTGTCTACTGTAGACGGGTATAATAGAATCATTTATCATTGCTTTTTCTTTGCCTTAAATATAAGGCTCTTCAGCTCTTGTACCCGGCTTGTCTTTTGACACTGTTAGCTCAAAACCTGTATCTGAATTGCCAGGGAATTGAAGAGGGGACTTGTTGAAAACTCTTGGTTGGTTGACAAGTTTTTCTTCCCCAGCAGTATTGTCGGGAAAAAGAGAGTTTTGAAATCTCAGCAGTGTCCGGTAATCACTGAGTCATCATTGGTATTGATAAACAAAACTATAAACCCTGCAGCTATGTTAGGGTTACTCTCTGTATCCGGGGGCGTCACATTCTTAGCGTATTGCACCTGTAATATAATCTCAATTAAAAATACAGTATTGGTGTTTTATTTTGGCTGTGAGGGGCCTCGTGACTTGTGTGTCATTAGTTGACACTAAATATAAAGACGAGCCAGGAGTCAGCGGGGTCTGGGCGGATGAAAGAGGGGAATGTATTGACTCCCAACGTTTATTGGTTTGTTTTGTACAAATGTGAAGCCAGCCGGTGCAAAGAGTGAACGTAAATCAACGGCAGTCGACATGTCTTGGAGTGCCACCTGAGATGAGTCAGAACAGGGCGGTGCATTAGTTACACACACACACCAGCAGCAGCCTGTCATCCAGTGTGGGCTAACCTTGACGCCGAGTGTATTTCGGACCGCTTTTAGCTCTCCATGTACCTCTGGTGTGTAAGCAAAAGCCGCGGAAGCTGAACACGATTTCACATTTTGATTTCCTTGACAGTAATGGTGTTTGCATTGTGAATGAATTATGCTGGTTTTAAAGGTTTTATTGGAAGTCTGCAATACCTTTTTTTGATGGGTGCTTGAAGCACACTCAATAGCTTTACAGCAGTGGATTATGGGAAATCTCTTACTGAACTGGACTGCATTCACAAAGGATCAATCTACAACTGCCGTATATGTATATAATGGTTTGTCTTCCAGTCTCCTTCTCTCTCTGCCTCCTTCCCTCCCTCCTTCCCCTGCCAGTCTTCACTTATTGATTGCTTGTTTTTTTAAAAATGAATTGAAATGCCCATGTTCCAGGCTTTTTTGATATTGCATTATCACTGCAAACCCAATGCACAGTTCAGCTTTAAGCCCAAGTGGCACTTAACACTAGGGCTGGGCGATAAAACGATAACGATATGTATCGCGATAGACACGTAATCAATATCAATAGAAAATGCGTTCGATAAAACGTTCGATAACTTGTTTTTCTTCTTCGGAAGAAACCAGAAGTTGCGAAGCAAGTTTGGTTGCATGAACAAAGGCACTCCCTCTCTGGTAACCTAGCAACGTAGGGAGTGACACTCTAACAGCCAATCATGTAACAGTATCATGTTTGGTTGCGCCACATCGCTGTCGTGTTGGATTCTACAATAACAGAACCGGCGGGGGAGCGATAAGTGGAAAGTGAGTGCCGCGCGAGCGAGGAAATTGTTGATAAAACAGGAAAAGTCAGTATGGCAGTTTTGGGGATTTTATAAGTCTGACCGTCGTCCCCACCAACACTACTGCAAACTTGTTTTACCACCTTAGCCGCGCTCACACTTTGGAGCACAGCCGTATTCGCCAGCATTGTCCAACACCATCTGCAGCTGCTACACCGCACAAGCAGCAGACCGCCATGGAGAGGTACTCTGCATCAGCGCCTTACTAAACGCTACAAAGAAATAACGGAGGCAGACGTGCTGAGCACTGTCCAGAAGCCAGGTTACCAACCTAGCACTAAACCTGCAGAAAATTGTTCTTCTCAGGTTTCAGGTTTCTCTATGTTTATATTTAACACTTTGCACCATTTTATTACACCTTATTAAGCAGTTCTTACTTATTCTTTCTTCACTGTGATTTTAGACTTATGTTTACATTTTAATTATTTGAGTGATTTCCATGGTTGTGTTGACATTTCTGCTTTTATAACTGAGGGGATTATAATCAGAGGAAGGTTAAGTTTAAAATAAAAATGTTTAAATTTAATATATTTTTCTCCTGGTCCTTATTTTAAATAGGTCATAAAAAATATCAATAATTATCGATATCGACCGATATGAAACACTTATATCGTGATACAGTTTTCAGCCATATCGCCCAGCCCTACTTAACACGCCCTTCAAACCAATCCAAACAATTCAAGCACAGATGGGATGGCGTGGGGGAGCCGGGAGGATTTTGCGGATCCTTTCCCTTCTACAGTACCCTACGAGAGACATAACGAGGAGTTATAAAATTGCTCGTCCTGTTAAGAATGTTAGGTATGCAGCTATTGCAGCCCCATTACGCACGGGAGACCCTGGGGTACAGTCGACGATTCACGGCGAGAGACTCAGGCGCTCTCCTGACCTGTCCGAAAACTGGCCCCATCAGTGCTTTTAGAGGCGGAGACCAATGGGCGTTTGTCGCTCGGGCATACCAGCAGGGATTAAAGGGATTGGATTCAGTTGCTGAGTGCTGTGGTTTTTAATGCCCCCCCCCTCCACCATGTCCCTCCTCCCGGCCGTGAAAAGACTGCAGTCTTTGTGACCAGCTCGCCCGAGCCAACCTGACCACCCCTGCCATGTCACGACACTATCTGATTGAGCATTAATGTAGCACTACAGCGAGAACCAGGCTGCTCTGTGAAATTACTGTCTACTTTAAAATAGTGTCTGGCTGCAAGCGTCTCTATGCACAGACCAGACGGTTACCTCTCTATTCATTCAGCCACAGTGTTGAGATTAACTTTTCTGCTGGAGAAAATATTAAATTAATACCCCATTTTCCACTAAAATACTTAATTTCATCCATAAAACAAAACTCGTCTGTCCCTACACCCATCTGTACTCTTATTATGTTCCCCCACATCTCCTCTATAATCATTTATATGATTATTTCCATCAGATAGGCTATGTCAGGGTGATAAAGCTCTCTCGCATTACAGTAACACTGATTAAGCACCATGGTAACAACTTCTTAATAAACTTTAAACCAGCTCTGAGATAGTGGTAACCTCATGCTGCCTCTGGTCCTTTAAGGCCGCATTCAGATGCAGGTCTTTCCATTCATTTTGAATAGGGGCAGTGCGTTTAGGCTGCGGCGGGTGGGTTGCCGCAGGGTGGACACTAGGGCTGGGCAATATATCAATATTATATCGATATCGTGATATGAGACTAGATATCGTCTTAGATTTTGGATATCGTCATATCGTGATATGACATACGTGGTATCTTTTACTGGTTTTAAGGCTGCATTACTGTAAAGTGATGTACTTTTCTGAACTTACCAGACTGTTCTAGCTGTTCTATTATTTGCCTTTTCCCCACTTAGACATTATGTCCACATTACTGATGATTATTTATCATCATATATAAAATCTAAGTGTGAAGATATTTTGTTAAAGCCCCAATTCTCAACCCTAGAATATCGCCGCAATATCGATATTGAAGTATTTGGTCAAAAATATCGTGATATCTGATTTTCTCCACATGGCCCAGCCCTAGTGGACACGCAAAGAAACCGTACAAACGGTATCTGTGAATTATAAAGTCTACCTGTGCTTTTAGCACAACAGGGCTTCACACAAATGCAGGAAATCACCAGATCGATTATTTTTTTTTTGTTAGTGTAAAATGGCACTTTTCAGGCAGACACATCAGGAGAAAATTAACTTTGTTTGAGACATGTTTCTGTCTCAGGACCAAACTCTCGCGAGATCAGGCAACACAGAGAAGCTAATGTCAACTTACTTACTTACTAACTAACGTTCGTGAACGCCCTAACAAAACAAATTTCTGTGATGCTAAATTTAGCTTTTATTTGTGTAAATATCTAACGTTAGCAAAAGAAAATAATACATTATACAAATATAACCTGTCATCCATCCACGCAACGTTCACTATATTTTCAAATGGGGCCACGCCCATTTTGGAGACATGGATTGTGTACCATTTCATACCGTTGGTGCAGCGTGTAATGCGATATCTTTAGTAATAGAGAACCTTTGCATTTAGGCTCCATGTAAAAAAAACAACGGCAGAGAGAAACATGGGAGTTCCAGGTGAAGTCGTGAAAACCATTGCCTTAGATATTAGGGTTTTTTCGTCTTCTTTTTTAAACCAATGATTTACCTAAATATTTTCTGTTTCTATGGTGCCACCGACGGCGACTACATCATATCCGTTTCCAGCAAAACCGACCGAAAGTAGAAAATCCATGTTATGTTCTTCTTTACAAATGAAATAGATGTCTGACTGACTGACTGACTGACATGTGATGTGCATTCTTCTAAAAACAATTAGTTTTTAGAAATGTCTCATGATATATGGTCTTCAGAAGTGTATTATTCATCTTGGGTTTTTGTTAAAGAAGGAAAAGAAAATCGCAATACACAATACTATCAAATCGCAATACTTCTAGAATCGCAACAGAGGAAAATCGCAATCGAGAAATCGAATCGGCGCCCATGTATCGTGACAGAATTGAATCGGGACCTAAGCACATCTTCCCAGCCCAATTAGATATGTGTTTGTGAGACAGCGGGAACAAGGAGGGGGTTGAGCGAATCAATGCGCTGTAAGCATCTCTATAATAAAATAAGATTTTACCCATTTTTAAACATAAAAAAATACGAGGCGGTCAACGTTGATATTGTGGCGGGCCGCCACAAATAAATCGGTGTAAGGGAAACACCGTTTTCATTTATTAATGAGCCACCTTTAGGAGAAGAGCCTGATTTGATTAGAGCTGTAGCCCGACATTTTACAAAATGTTTGTTGCCTGAACCTAACTTCAGCCCGGAGCCATGTCAACTCTTTCAATTTCCCTTCTTTCTATCTTTTGGCTACACTTGCAGTCTAAACTCGACTGTTCCTCTTTTGTCTGTTCCGTCTACTGCACAACATGTGTCGAATATTTGCAGGATTTATGGAAGACTTTTTTTTACAGATACCACTGCTTTTTTTCAATTGGTACAGCAGGGTGTTAACACTACTATGATTAGGAGACTCTGCTAAATGTATATTCACACATGCAAAAGCTGTATTTAGTTATCTTGAGTCAGTTATGTGGGGAAGGAGTGTCAAATTGCATCAGGAGCAACAAGTATTGCTGGAAAGCTAAGAGGCCAGTTCTGCTGACAGCATTTTGACCCCTGGCCTCAGCCCAACTTCCTTTTATTCAACACTATTCAAAAATCATCACTCACATTTGTTTTAAGCACCGGTCGCACACATTCCCACACAAACCAGCGCCCCGTTCAACCATACATCACTTCGAATCTATTTCATCTCTGCCTGGGCGCAGATGATAAGTCGATCCTTAGAACAAATTCCATCATAACGAACAATCCCTGCTCCTGGCAGGCACACAAAAAAAGCCTTGATGAATGAGCTGTTTACCTACTTCGGTGCATGTAGTGCCGAGTGCAGGCCTTGCCCGCCAAAATGCCTTTTATATTATGAGGCTACAGAGCAAAGTGCAGCACAGCCTGTGACCAGTCACGGAGAGGAAATCTGATATTAGTTGTCAGGCAAAACATGCCTTATGGACAGTTCTTGAGTCTGAAATAACACACTGTAATGCAATTATTGACGGATAATAAATGCACCTGTATTATTTTTCTTTCTTTTTTAAACTTGGAGTTAATCTCTTACTGCTTTGGTGTTTCTGACCCAGAGATCGCCTGTCAGTGGAACCAGAAACGTGAAGCCATTATTTCCCATGTGTCAGGGAAGAAAAATTTCAATTCAATTTCAATTCAATTTTATTTATAGTATTAAATCATAACAGAGTTATCTCGAGACACTTTACAGATAGAGTAGGTCTAGACCACACTCTATAAATTCCAAAAACCCCAACAATTACAGTAATTCCCTCAAGAGCAAGCATTAGCAGTGGCTATTGCGACAGTGGATGTAACGTGGCGCTGCAGAGCATGGGTGGATGCGGCGGACGCAGCAGGACGCTGCTGGATGCAGCAGGACGCGGCCGGGAATTGCAGAGAATCGCAGAGCATAGCTCTGCGAAGAAGAAACATAAGGACTCCGGGGAGTAAACTCCCCAGAGCTAGGTTAGCAAAAAGCATTTCTGGGACAGGATGCATTTAAAAGTAACAAGTAGAGATGAGAGAGCAGCTTAGTGTGTCATAGGAAGGAAGGAACTTCCCCGGCAGTCTAGAATTATAATAGCATAACTAAGAGAGGCAGGTTAAAGAGCGGTGCCTGGTCGGGCTAGAACTCTCCCCAACCGGATCGGGCTGTACTGGCCTGCCTCCCTCTACTCTCGCTATATTATTAATTATATGATAAATAAAACTGATGACTACGAAGAGAAGCAGGTGGGCCGGGTTAGGTGGAAGCTGCAACTCCTTACTCCCTAACTATAAGCTTTTTCAAAGAGGAGGGTTTTCAGTTTACTCTTAAAAAGGAAAAAGCAAAACAATAACAAACACAGTGAAGGTTGAATGCTTGTGGTGTTAAGCCAACTGGCAAATGGTGACGAGCCAAGTATACGTGTACTTTACATAAAGATACGATATGTGTTCGAAACTGTGAGGCTAAAAAAGTTACTCTCCTTACAGTCAGTGTTGCTGTTAAAACTCAGAGGAACAAAATAATTTATTTTCAGCCACACAAGCTCGAGGATTCCTAAATTAATCAGACACTTTATCTATTTCACCAGCCAGCTTTAGTATTGCAGCAGAGAGAACAAAACCCAGAGGCGTTGGCTGGCCTCCTGCCAAAGTAACTTAGTCGAAATTTCTCCAACGTTTGGCAGGTGGTTGGTCGGTCATTTCCCACCCAGCATGCACCTCACTGGCCTGGCCACAGATCAGACCAGCACCATCTCGGCTGCGTGGCTCTAACCTTGTAGCCCTGTCACTTTGCTAATAAAGAGACGTGCTTATACACAGGATCTGATGTAGCTCTTCATTGTGATTCTTGTTCCTTCATTGGAAGTCTGGCTCGTGTGTGAGACGGAAGTGGAGGTTGAGTGAAAGCATGTCATTTGAGTGAGAAAGTTACCGCTACTTACGGTTTCATAAAAGGAAATTCATAGCTCCGGGAGCTTAAATCAATTTTTGCGCATTTGGTTTATCTTTTTGAAGCTTCAGGTGAACCTCAGCACAGCAGCAAGTTGGCTGTTGTCAGCCTTCAGGTCTATCGCAGTGCATCTTGCTATCAGAGGTAAAAGCATCCCCCTCTGCGTCCTGCTCTCGGTGTCGGGGCCTCCGCTGCAATTCCAGATTCAGGTTCTCGGAATTGCCTCTACCTAACATGACCTCTTGGCCGCCACACAAAAGATAGAATTTTTCAGAGCCGGTTGCAGATAATCAGTAATCATCCAGTTGCAGCATCTCTGCCAAGTTCACAATCTCTTCCATCTTCATACTACACTCTCTCTAGTGAATCACATCCCCTGTTTGCAGTCTAATTGTTCATTTAAAAAAAAAAAAAAAAGGCGGTCTAATTGCCTTATCAGATTGTTCTGTGGTTGCAGCGATGCCTCGCACCCTTACCGTTTATTTCCTGTAAGTGCGGTGGGGACTGGCAGCTTAATCACTGCGGAAAAAGAGCATCAGCTAAATGCCCAAAATGTAAAAATGTTAAATGTCAGAGTGGATTTTAGGAGCCACTAGGCAGCAAGTGGGGGGGTTGGGGTGAGAAGCACTTTTTCAAAAAAGGCCCAGGGGATTGAGAAGTGGGTCGGGTGTTTAGACGTTTTGCAGGGGAGGCATTGCTGAAATGTCCGCAGCTAAAGTAGGTCGCGGTTAACCTTGATAGATCTCTTATATGACTGGAAGAGAGAAAGGAGCCTCTATAAAATGCTATGTGGTCATTTCTTTTCACGAGAAGGAAGGGAATTGTGTAGGTGGGGGTGGGGGGCATGCATGCATCCTTTAAGGTGTTGCGGTGACTAGACTGATTGAACTTCTAATGGGGGACTTGGGTTTTTATCTTAATGCAGTAAAGGACAGACAAAGCTTTCCCTTTTGACGGAGGCGATAAATTAAACCTCACAAAAACTTTTTTGGTTTATTGTTGGAGTTTCTCAGAAGTGTGAGAAGACGCATGTCTCACATATGACGTTTAGGCCAAATAGATGTATTTCTTTTCCCATTCACCCTGCGTGAGCAGCGTGGCCTCATAATCGGCCATTGTCAATTAACTAGACATGTTGAGGAAGACTAAATAGCTTTTAGTCTTTCATTTTCCCTCCTGTCGTTGCTTTTTCTTTTCCTCCTTTTGTTTCACTTGTTTTCATTCTTTTATTTTGACACTGTGTGACATTTTCCTTTAGTTCGTGATGAAGTATGTACCAAGAAAACGACCTTGCATTAAACATCGCCTGCAGCTGTCGCCGCCTTTCGCCTTTAAAATCTTCTTTAAAACAAACTTCGAGCATCACAATCAAACATTCTGGCATGACGAACGGTGAAAGCTTCCGCACACAACTTTCGTCGGTAGGCTCTGCACTCACTGACATTATCCGCTTTGGTGAACTCTGAGCTGTGACTTAGTCAGAAGATTGATTTCTCTGCTTTATATCTTTCATATCCGCCATACTGTCGGGCCAGCTCTTGCCCACCTTTGGCACACAGCGCTATAGGCAGCCGGCCTTTTATTGTCACCTCATTGCAGAGAAGTGATTGATTTGAGCTCTTAACGGCTGTATTTACAACAGAGCACTGTATTTGCAGTTCACACGGCTCGCAGCTCCTTCTCACACAGTGTTATACCTGAACGGAGGCGCTATCAATGGCGCTTTTGAGGTGTTGCAGCCTGCCTTGGCCGACAAGATCAACGACGGCAGGCTTTTTGTCTAGCTTTTTGAATTTGAGTAAATGTTAGGTCAGTTTAGTGCGATTTACATACATTTAAGTTTGTCTTAGTGTCTATAATAACCCCTGCAGAGAGAGGAACTTAGTTTCGGCCACTGCAAAACCTAAAACAACAGGTTGAATCAGTGCTTTGCTCAAGGCATGCTGGACATCATGAACGTGATAGTCGAAAACCAACCTATCTCTGTCAGTGCAGAGGCTCAAACCAGGCATGTTGAACATTTTTGCTCTTCCAGCTTCTCCGATGGAAGGATTTCACGCTTTTGGTTTCAGGGCCGTTGGTCGCAATTTCAATTCATATCCTCGGGTTTTGGGAATTTATACGGGGAATTTTTCCACTGTATTCTGACATAGTGTAGTCTCAACGACTAGTGGACTAATAAACAAAATCTGCAGATGTGTTAACTAGTGCCTAGTGATTTTCAGTGAACTAAAGTCATTAATAAGTCAGTTGGTTTCTACAGATTTTAGACACCAACTAAAACCTAAAATTATCAAGTATTTATGGCTTGTTTTGTGTTACTTTATCATGGTTTTATTTATCCTACATCAGTGCTCTAGCGACACAAACGTAACATATTTGTTTCACCTGTTTGTGTACTGCACACTCATTATTTTGAGTTGCCTGTAATGAAGTTCACACAGGAACTTGGGCTCATCCTTCCTGCTGCATTCATTGTAAATCACTCCCGAGTAAAATGGAAACCCTGCGCTGCCCACCACCCCGACCCCCCCCAAGAACACTAAAATTCCGCTTTACCTCCGCATACCTCACCGTAATTATCGCCTTCAGCTCCCACGAGGGCCAGCGAAGGAAGCAATGCATTCATCCTCATCCAGGAAGAATAGAAAACCAGGCGCCATACATACAATGGACACTTAAACTGCTGAAGGGTCTGATGGAGTGGATGGGTTTACCCAAACACAGCCAGGGATGTTGCACCTTGTTTTTAGACAAAGCCATAGCATGCCTCATGGCGTAGCAGAATCACAAAAAGTAGGCTATTTGAGGACGGGGTCTTCCAACGGAAAACATCAGATCTGTTTACTTATCTTTTTGTTGCCTCAAGCTGCGTTCAGACCAAATAAAAAGCAATCTAGCAATTTTCCGCAGGGCGGTGTGGTGGTGGGGTCAAGAGTGTCAATGAAACGGCCCGTTTGCGTGACGCCCCGTTGTGTTATTTAACCCCCCAATGTAGCACAAGTAGACTTTATATTTCACAGTTGCTGTTTTCTGTCCGATCGCTTATAGATCTCGGCGTTTCCTAACGCCCACTTGAAGGCAGCTTCATTTCACTGACCGTGCAGATCCACCTGGCCGTGCAACGTTTCTGTCGAGCCGCGCTCCACTTTATTCCTATGGGTGACGGCAAGCGACGTAAAGCATCCCGGGAAGGCGGCGCTGCATTTGAAAAAATGCTGCGCGTCAAAAAGCTGGCCGATGCCCATCTTTGTGCAAATTAATCCGTTGAACGCGACTATCCAATAGAAGTAGAGCACAGGGGAGACTGGGGGGAGTCTCTCGCGGGTCCTTTGTTCTAGACGTCCTACAACAAGAATGCTCAGGAAATTTTAGCGACACCACGCTTCAGTCATGTCGCAGAAATGGATCCGCAGCGTGAGAGAGAGAAAGAAGAGAGCTTTCTTGTTTGGCAAAGAGTCAGCTGTTCCACAAACTCCCGGGCAGTTCAGAGCTTGTGTTTGGTGTTTTTAAAATGTTCTTGTGGCAGCGATAGAGGCAGTGATGTTTCCTGTTTCCTGTACGGGACTCTCACACCGCCTCAAAACACTCCGACAAGTCTGATCTCTGGCTGTGTGAATGCAGACTTAAGGTATTCTGTTGTTGGAGGCAAGCAACACCCTAAATGAATGATAGGGAATTGAAAGGGCTCTTTTCAAGCACTTAAATTCTCAAAGGTGTTTTTTTTTAATTTTTTTATGTTAGTTGTATTTCCTGCTGACATTTTATGGCTCTGACAGGAGGCCCGGCCTTTTCAACAACTCTTCTTCACGCCTAACCCCTGCTGCAGATGTGAGTGTCTTGCTCCAAGGGCCTCTCGGAAGTAGTTTGGGATGGAAAGAACAAGTTAATTTGTCCTTTTCCTTGGCTTGATTTTGCCGAGCTTCAGCAGTGATTTGAACTCGCACCTTAAGACTCTCGTTTACCTTAGTTTGGTGCCTCCACGCCGCCTGCCAGTCGTGAAATATGTCCGTTTTTATTTGATCTAACAAAATGTGTAATTAAAAAACAAATCAAGTCATTGGATTGCATGAAAGGCATTTTCAACGAGTCTGTAGAAGGGAGTGAAATTAAGACCACATGAATCACATGAGTCAAATTATGTCATCTTCGTTGTGGCGTTATTTATGCTCATTTGCACATTTGGGCAAACTTATTTTTATTTTTTTTACCACATGCAGATATAATATACCTTTGTGTGTCTATTTGTTATTTGCTTCCATATCTACATGCAGTTTGATCCATACATACTAGCGCTGCCCAATATATCGTTTATTTATTTATTTTTAAATCGTCATCGCGGAATAAACACATCTCGAAAGACACTCTGAGATCTTTATGTGTTAGTTGAAAGAAAACGGCACTTTAAAATGTAACTGTCTCTCTTATTTTGTTATTCTTTTATGTTCAATTCAATGTTCAATAAAAGAAAGTTGGAAATGATTTCCTTTCATTTGTTTTAAGTTCAACAAGCAGTGTGTTGTATTTTAGCAGAATTCTGAAAGACACTTTAAATGTGTTTAGTTATTGCGAGTGATATTGTTATCGGCATATTCAACAACGTTATCACATATTTTCCTCATATCGTTCAGCCCTTATACATACTTTCTTTCTGTGTGCTTTTTTTGTTTTAAATCTGCATTTCCGACATACTGATGCTTGCCCGGGCTCCGCTCATTCATCAGCGGCAGACTATTTTTCTCTTCTCGCCATTTGCTCTACGCTCACACAGGCAACAGTTCACGCTTGCACCTGTTGCTGTGAAATATGTTTGGGGCCTTCATGGGAAATGGATTTGACGAGAGAAAGTGCCGTCAGCGCTGCTAAGAGGCAGAGCGACCTCGTCTGCCAGTGAAGTAGACCTCTCTCTTCCATGTGCAGCTGTTGAAAAAGAGACCCGCAGCGCTTCTGAGGGCCCGGGTCGGCATTAACTGGCTTTACGTAAGCAGCCATTTTATTGAAAAATAGATGATCTTCCCAAAAGGTAACCTCCATTATGGGAGCTAAGCCCTAATTTTCTGGAAGCCACTGTGAACGGAGACACGGTCGGGGCGGACATGGCACTTCCTCCTCTGCAACGTTATTTCAGCGGCAGAGGAGAGTGGATAATGATCATGTAATTTGGGGCATTATTCTTTATTTGTCCTTCAATTTACTGTTAAATTGCGGCACTCTTTTGAGACATGATAAGCAACAATAAATAAAAACTGGTGAAGGTCAAGAGTGCATATCCTTGCTGGCTGGAAGAATAAAAAATGGGAACTCAAAGTGAATAAAGCCGGTATACACAAATGCATAAAAAAGCCTATTTGTGATAAAAACAAATGTTATGCTTACAGCTCTTTTACCTCAACAACAACAACAACAACAAAAACACTCTTCAGACCTCAAAAATAATTTGTTGGACATTGGAATTTAAGTAAACACACATTGCTTACTACCATTATAAAATAAAATAAAAAAGAGATAAACCAAGCATCATGTACTATTTAGATATTTACTTAACATAGGGGACATGTTGACATGATTAGGGCTGCAGGCACTAAGAAAGGTGAATGTGCTTCTGCAAAAATTTTTTGACTTCTATCAGCAGCCTGTTAGAAAGTTCCTAACCATGTGACACATGCATTATCTTCCTTTTTTCGGGGTTTGACAATCTGTTTTTCACACAAACAAGTTGAGTCCCCAGAGGAGTTCGCTGGCTGTTGAGTGTGATTTTTCAGCAGAACTGTCTGGTGAGCTAAGAACAAATGTAATGAAAAGGGAAAAAAACATCACCTGATGAAATAATGGAACGGCTTTGAAATTTGGTTTGCTGGGTCGAGAACGGAACAACGTAGCAATGAGCGATGAACATTGCATCCTGGATGACCGGGAGTTAACATTGATATCCTAAAAGAGTAAAAAAAAACTACTTATTGCACCTTTTGGGAGCACAAAGAAAATAACGTGGGAAGCAATCCTGGCTTCCTGTGTGTCTGAACCGTTTGGCTTGCAAGCGCTTGGAAGCGAGCGAGTGGAGGCGGACTACCTTCAGTCTTGTCAGCAGTCTAAACCGGACTAACTCTCTGACAGGTGATGAGACACGGCAGAAGTGCTAAACTGACAAGCTGTCATGCAGTATTTTCCCCCTGGATATCCGTTTGCGAAAACCTGCTGCCTGCGTTCAGCTGCAGGAAATCAAGGGCCTCCTTTTATTTTGGCGGGGAGGGGAGTCAGTTGGTTCACCTCAGTTGCGTTTGTGAGCAGGATTTTGGTTTCTCTGCTTTTCTTTCTTGTGTTCCTCCCTGACCTTATTTTCTCATGCCAGGATAGTTGTGATTGCTCATCTTTTAAAGAGCTTTCATTTTTTTATTGGTGTATTGACTCTAAAGCACTAAAACGTACCACAGAAGTGAATTTTATTATTTCTAAATGTTTGATGGCTTCACTATATCTTCTTTGTCAATGACAGTGGATGAAAATAACCTTTTCATCTCCCAGCCACAGTGCCTTGTAAATCCTCAAATTCAAACGCTGCAGTTTTTTTTTTTTTTTTTTCAAGGTTTGCCTGGGAAAATGTTTGATAGAGTAATTGTTACTTTTAACCTATAATCTCCTTCAGGAAAAGTCAACAATGCATGGATGCTATCTTAACAATGACCCAAAGAAAAATCAAAAAATTAAAATGCCCCCCTTTTGTTTTCTCCAGGTGCCATTCTGGGACGCTCGGAGACGCAGGAGTGCGCCTACTACAACTCCAGCTGGGAAAAGGAGCGCACCAACCGCAGCGGCATCGAGCCCTGCTATGGCGAGAAAGACAAGCGGCGGCACTGCTTCGCCACGTGGAAGAACGTCTCGGGAACCATCGAGATCGTCAAGCAAGGCTGCTGGCTGGACGACGTCAACTGCTACGACAGGTACGCGGGAAGCCACAGCAGCAGCAAAACATCTGGGGGAAAAAAAGACTAGAATATCCCCAAATGAAGTCTTTTGAAGAAAACAAACAAAGAAACAGGGAGAAGCAGCAAAACATATCTCAGAGAAAGACTAGAATATCACCAAATTATAGTCAGGCTAACGCTTGGGCTACATCGAAAGTGAAACGTACGCGGACCGTTCGCGGAGCTGATGTGCCGCAGAATGTATCTTTCAACCGGCTACACCAGCTGCACACACAAGGCGTAGGATTGTATGAGTCCCAGGCGAGGGGGAGAGCTTTTACCTCTGGATTGTTGTTGTTTCTTCAGTTTTTTTGGAGCCGGCACAGCGCTGTGAACCGTCTACATCTACTCAGCTGTTATCAGAGGACGCAGGGGAGGGAAACAAGAAATAAAAACAGAAACTCTAAAAACCAAACTGCCAACACACTCACTGACAGTCATTCAGTCGTTTCCTGTAGATCGGGAGTTTAATTTAAAAGCTATATAGACACCGTATGATCCATTTCTGTTTAAAAGGACCGCACACACCTCGCGTAAAAAATATAAAGAGAAGTACGCTTGTACAGTGTATCTCCGCGGAGCAGACGCACCACTACGTTGCTCTCGTGTCTAGTGCAGCCAGTTTCATTGATTATGTGGAAGCGTAGTGTTTGAACAGCCGCTCTGCATACGTGATGCGCACAATGTAGCCGGCCGGTATGTCTTTTGAATAAAAAAAGAAAGAAGAAGAAAAAAAAAAAGAAAAAAAAAACAGAAAAGCAGTAGCAAAACATATCTGGGATATAAGACTAGAAGATCACCAAATTAAAATCAGGCTAAGACTTTTGAAAAGTATTAGTGGCTTCCTCAATTTAGTCTTTAGAAATCTTTAGTTTAGACTGCAAAATAACATTTTGCAATAAGAAAATCGATCAAATCTCTGTTTTTTTATGGGAAGTAGGTGGTGTCATTTGAACACACTGTATGATTTGGGATATAAAGAAGACCCATCGTTAGATACCAAAAAAAGAAGGTCAGACTTAAATTATTGTACATGTCCTTGCTAAAAAAGCCGTGCAAATATTTCATGCCAGCACATCACGAGGAGGACTCAACTCTGAATACACTTCTCGTCACCGTGAGAAGAGTTTAGTCCGTTTTGTTTGCTTCCCCATCTGAATGACACAAGGCTGCACGTTTTAACTACCAGGCAGAGGAAAATTGAAATTGCTGTGTGACTCTCCACTGAAAATGGATCCAGCCTGATGTGTGCGTCCAACCCCCGAAACAGTAAACAGATGTTAAGATGTAGTTTCTTCCTCGCTAGAACATCAACCTGGCACCAGAGGCTGGTTTGAGCCAGTTCTGCTTGTGTGTTTTTGTCGTTTGATTCGTGAGCGATAAAGTTGTTGTAGAGTCTGCAGCCCGCACAGTTTGGGCACCTCTGCTCAGACGGCGCCGCCTCTCCTCCCTGGAGAGTCCCAGAGCAAGTCGAGGGCGGCTGCCACTTCCTTTGGCTTTTATCTGATGACTGTGTGAGTGTGAAAGAGAGTGTGTGTGTGTGAGATTGTTAGTGTACATGCGTGTAGGAGTTAGTTCATAAATATATATATATATATATATATATATATATATATATATATATATATATCTTTTTTCATGTCTTCTGCGGCAGAGAGGAAGGAGAGGCGTGTGTTTGCGTGTATGTGTGTGTTGATGCTTTTTAGAAAACGTGTTTTCTGCAGTGAGTGCATGGAGAAGTGTGTGAGCACATGTGTTTTATCTGTGTGCACATGCAGGTGATGATGGAGGTGTGTGTGTGCATGCGTGCGCTCATTTACACTTAAATAAAATAGATTGCTTCCATGTTCTTTGCAGCGTGCAGAGAGGAGAGATGGGAGAGTTTCTCGTTTCTAATTTCCACCTCCATGTCCTCTGCAGTAACGAGTGTGTGGAGAGGAAGGAGAGTCCCGATGTTTTCTTCTGCTGCTGTGAAGGCAATATGTGCAATGAGAGGTTCCTGTACGCACCTGAAGCGCCCCCACAGAGCGACCCGCACCAATCAACCGCCTACAGTATGTACAGTCCAACTTGCAGACATACACAGCAGTATTCCACTGACAAACGTTTACAGCAGGTTTGTATTGCAGCCACACTTAAGACTGAAGTCTTATATTCTCTGTGTATTTAGGGTTACATCACTTTAATTACAGGTGAACCAGGAGGTATGAAGACAAACAGTAGTGGGGAAAGTTACTCTTCAAAGTAGATTGTTGCCTCGGGAAAATATACGTAATCAAATATTTCTATGTTTAAATAAGATAAGATAAAACTTTATTGTCTGTTCACACAGAATTTTTTTTGCATCGCCGTCTCCAACAATCAACAGATTGATGAAAACAAACATCTGTATGGTCACCCAACAAACACACACCTTTACGTGACACACACGCACACAGAGAGACACACACAGAGAGACACACACACAGAGAAAAACACACACACACACAGAAATACACAGACACACACACAACACATACAGCACAGATGTATATTTAGCTTTTTTTTTTCTCAAACCATTGCCACAACATCCAGGCTTTTACTTTGAAGACATCATCCTCCACAAAGTGTGTAATGTAAAGTACTCGTGCTCTGGTGTTTCTTCAGCTACTAAGTTTTCCCCATGCTCAGGTCATAAAGAAAAAGTTGAAATGGCAATCACTTCCGGGTCACGCAATTTGCATCAGTTTGCATCGTTATGATCATTTGAGCACGAAATTGGAAAAACGAGTCAAATAAGTAATTTTTTGCTTTTCAGATTTTTGGGTTTTATTTTGAAAAGCGAATGATACACGGATTGTTCTCACTTGATGGAAATTAAATGTTGGTATTTAAAGGAATGAATCGGCTCATTAAAGCCCAATATTCAGTGTGTGACTGTGTAAAATCCAGAAATGTGGTAGTTAAATCCATATCTGTGCTTCTCCGCGTCATCCACAGCCCAATGTGCAAGCATGAAGCCTAAATATTAAAATATTTATAGTTGCTAACAGGGCTGCACAATATATAGTTTTTCAGCGCCTTATCAACTGCCACAAAACACGCGTCGCGAAAAACTGAACTTCGCAGCCTGCAAGTGACATCATTTGTCATGTGTATGCGTATATAGCCGTGGCCTTAACCCGCTGCGATAACGCCGCTGTGAACTTTGTCGTACATAACCTCCGGAAATTCATCGGGTAATAGCCTTTCTTCACCATACAATTCAAGCGTAGTCGTTGAGTTGGTGCTATGATACCGCTGAGTGCAGACTGCCATATTCCCACTGCTGATGCTATGACTGTTTGAAATGATCCTGATGCCAATATTTGTAATGTAGCGAGGACAACTGGAATGGAATGTGAACGCCGAGTCTGAGATTCAATGTCATCGTTGATTTCTTCCAGTAACTGTAATATTGCACGGCTGCTTAATCTGTAACGCTAAATGATTTTGTGTTCACTCAACTGAAAAAGTGTGATCCTTGTGGCGAAAATCCTTTCAGCTCATCTCCTTGAACTACGTCTTTGTCCTGCTCGGATTACTGCTGCCATTTCACCAGGCGAGGAAACCCGCTTGCGGCTGGTTTACACCTGCTTTTAAGAGGCGGAGAATTTTCACCGCAAAATAGAGGCGCACTGTCACGGGAGGTTTTTGTACACACCGCGGAATACATAATTAGGCGCACTTTACGCTTCCCCTCCCATCTCTTTATGGGAAATTCCCACTTTCCCCTTGACCCTCCCGTGAATGCATATGCATGACACGGAAAAGCGCAATTTGCCAGTTTGAGTTCCCACGACAGGCAGTCGCTTTTACCTCAGTGCGGCCTGTTTTTACATACCTCGCCATGCTTTTACGCGCACGTTGCGAAACAAATACGCCTGAAGTGGGTGCAAAAGCGTTAGTACATGAGGCCCTCAGAGATTTTATATTAGTTGAAAGAAAATATCAGCAGGAAAATGCACTTTAAAATGTAACTGTCATTCTTTTGTTAATGCTGCCTTTTATGTTCAATTCAATGTTCAATTTGTTCAATAAAAGAAAGTTGGAAATGATTTCCTTTCATTTGTTTTAAATCCAACAAGCAGTTGGTTGTATTTTAGCAGAATACTGAAAGCAGCAGAACTGAGAACACTTTAATATCTGGTTATTTATTATCGCGATATTTTCCTTACATCAAGCAGCCTTAGTTGCTAATGTTGTGGCATGCAGTTTATTTTCACTTATTAATAAAGCACTGAACCTACAATCCAAATATTTAGGAGCTATCACTCAATACAATGAATGTTTACAGAACAACACAAAAGCAAGCAATTATAAACAATACTTAAAGTGATGGTTCGGAGTAATTTCACCCTAGGGTCCTTTGCACCATGACCTCGAGGCAAACACCCCCCCCCCAAGAAGCTTTTTTTCACCTGGGTCTAACATTGGGAGAGTTAGCGTAGAGTAGCGTTATCAGCTGAATAGTTTAGCGCAGAGGCTAATGGACCCACGTTTGTATCTCGTAAATTACCCCACTAATAATGCCCGAAATGATACCAAACTTCTACACTAGTACAAATAGGTTATGTACTCATAAAACGATGGATTGGAAAGTTTGTAAGTACACCAGAAGTGTATGTAAATAACTAACTAATACTTCTGCTCTCTGCTGTTGTTGTTGCTGCTGTAAGACGAGTGCTTAGGGCCGTCTACAAATTACAACACCGAAAAGAGATGCAACAAAAATATTTATTTTTTATTATTTATTTACTTTTTGTTTTTAAAGTAAGTGCTGTAGTATAACTAGCAGGAGACATTTAATAATTGAGGTAAGTTTGGAGACATTACCTTATTTAATCATTAAATTAATAAATATTTTTGTTTTGTTTGTTTGGCTCAAGGTCATGGTGCAAAGGACCCTAGGGTGAAATTACTCCGAACCATCACTTTAAAGGCCAATAACAACACTGATAAGACTGAAATAAGCTGAGAGCAGAGACAGTCGCTTATTTAGCCCAGGAATTGCAACAATGAGTCTCTCGGGGTGTTTTTCTTCAGAGTGAATTTGAGCGTTAGCTCGGAGTAACAAACCTGTTCTGCAGGGGGTGCAGGTATGACTGTTTGGAATGCAAAGCCATGTCAATGCCTTGAGCACATCAAATGTTGTGTGCCTTCATCAACCAGTGGCAGTTCTGGTGTCCTTGCACTCATCACTTTACAGCTGAATTGTCCAACAGGCCCGCCTGTCTCTTCGTATTCCTTTTTAAAATTCCCCTTCCTGAAAAAAACCGTACAGACACCCGCACGGAAAAAAAACTCTTTGACAAACGCCCAGAGTGTCCCGCGATGCAGCTGGTGCAAACCCAGTGGGCCCCCACCTCGTTCTGTCACATGCGGCTGTGGCGGGTGGCGTCCAAGCGTCGGCGCTTTGACAGCGCTGCCGAATCCGACTCTTACACCTTGTGATGGGAGGACAGGCTGAGCCAGCAGGCGTCACCCGGCGACTCCTGCAGGGGTCGGACACAGTTCAGAACGCTGTTATTTTTGGCAGGCGGATTACGTTATGTCACGAGATGGATTTGCTAATCCGTGTGTGTGTGTGTGTGTGTGTGTGTGTGTGTGTGTGTGTGTGTGTGTGTGTGTGTGTGTGTGTGTGTGTGTGTGTGTGTGTGTGTGTTGTGTGTGTGTGTGTGTGTGTGTGTGTGTGTGTGTGTGTACACACTGATATGATTCCTAAGCACAGTGGCTGTAAGCAGGGTTGGTGCTACACTTTGAGATGACGTAGCACAATGTCAGGCCAATCGGGCATGCTGTTTTTCTTTTCCTGTTTTCACCTTGACAATGTCTGTCATTTTTTTTTTTACATATATATATATTTTATTTTATTATATATATTTTTGTTTCTAATAAGCCTGCTATGAGTCATATCTCCTAATTTTTGTCTTCATCTTTTTTTTTCCACTGTCCTCTCTCTTTCTCCCTCCCCACAGCCACCTCCAACCCCTTTTCCCAGAATCCCCAGCTCTTCAGCACTCTGCTCTACTCCCTGGTTCCCATCATAGGCCTGGCCGCCGTCGTCCTCTTCTCCTTTTGGATGTGGAGACATCACAAACTGGCCTACCCGGCAGCCCTCGTCCCCACACATGTAAGTCTTACCAGGGAGAGGAGAAATTTAAAAACTACACAAGACTCTTCTAAACAGTAAAATAAAACGCAACCTCTTTGTACTCTGACAAAAGTCCAGTCCATGACCACTTTTCCCCGTCTTCATGTTTGGGCCACAACTCATCTGTGTAGTGCGTTTTTCCAGAGGTCACCTGTCAATTAAACAGCGTGGCAGGGACTGTGGTGTCCTGTTACTTCGAAGTTGCTGCTGAGGCAGTTAGAGTTTCTTTTTTTGTCGGTTCAGCCAACAGTGTCCACATGCGTCCCACTTCATCTGTTAATTGCAAACAAAGGGGAAATGTAAAAATGCATCGGTTCCTGCGCCGCAAATGATTTCTTTATCGTAAACACATAACTGTAAGCGCGAACACAAAAGCTTGGGAATAAACATTGGAATAAAAGATAGCAGGGCTGCTCTATTATGGGGATAAAATTGCAAAAACTGTTATTTTGGTCAATATTGAAATCATGAATATTGAACTTGTTGACTTTTGGAAAGATGTTGCATTTCTTCAAGTTAAAAAACAGTGAAACAGGTTAAATGAATCAATCCCTTCTTTTTTTTTTTCATTCAGAACACAAGACAAATGAGTTTACTCACAAAACGTAATGCACATAATGTTTTTCTTGATTAGATAGTTTGGAGCCAAAATCAAAATCACGATCAAAATTCGTTCAATTGCACAGCCCTAAAAGATAGTTAAAGTGCAGTTATGCACAGAATACTCATACAGCAAGCCGGTTAAAAATCCCAAAATTGGTAAATGAAGAAAATGCCTCATTCTGCTCTGGTTGACTTTGTTGTTATTTATTTCCTGCACGAGTCAATGCTCATTAGTTGCTCCTGTCTTACGATAAGGCTTGTATTGTTTGAAGTTTGCAGTGTGATGCAGTAAAAACACTGGGCTCTGCCTTCTCTTTTTCAACCAACCTTCAACTTTACCACTGCTCTAGTTTCTCAGTGGGCTAGAACAGCCTTGGCCTTTCCTGCCCCCGTGCAGCAGAGGGACAGAGCTATGGTCAGCCAGAACAGACACACTGTGCTGAGAGTTTACGTTTGGGGTGATTGCTTTTTGCAGTTTCTTCTTCATGTGTTGTATAGAAGAATAAGAGGAGCCCTGGTTCTGCGCGTTTCTTTTTCCTTGAATTTCTGTCTGAGCTAGTCTCGCATAGCCAGACCTTCCTCCACAGCGCTGCAGAGGAGGGTCTGGCTAGTCCACACAGTATTCTGGCATAGGAGAGCAAAACATGCTCTGGTTTATTGGCATTTCTTTAAACCAATCACAATCGTGTTGGGCGGAGCTAAGCGTCGGACGGAGCAACAGTGCCGCTGCAAAATATTATATTATGAATTGGACAAGTTCTGTATAATTATCACACTGTGCTTGGAGCTGTCCACTTGTGATCCAATCACTCAGGACTGATGTTACTGGCAAACAGGGTCAAAAGCTCCATTCTTGTAGGACTGAGAATACGGCTCTCTCTCTCTTACTTAGTTTTTCATAATTTCAAGGCGGTTTCAAACCCGACAGCACCAGAGCTATATTCTCTGCTGCTTGGCAGCAGGGGGAAAAAGAAAATCCATGCAGAGCTTCCACAGTATGGAAGAGGAGTCAGGGGCCTCTGCATTATTGATGAGGCTTTATATAGGCAAACAAAACTAAACACAGAGACGCTCGCAGCTCTGCCTCGGAGGAGGAGAAGGAGGGTGGTGGTGGGTGGGTGGGTTAGTGCGGGGGAGGGAGAGAGAGAGAGAGGAGAGACATGCAATTCTTTCAACTTAGTTATTGTATTTGCTCAGTGCTAAAGCATTGCAGGGAAAGGGATAAAAAAGACAGTGACACAAGACAAACAGGAGACAAATGCTAATGTGTGTTGGAAAACAACACCGCTAAGAGGCTTATGAAACATCTTACCTGGAAACAGAGAAATGAATAAATAAACAGCATAAAACAAAACAAGATCATGACCAAAGAAGAGCGGATCAGATGACTAATGGTGGGGGGGGGAGGAACTAACGGCTTAAATATTCATAAAATCACAAGGGGAAGAAAATGAAATGAAATAGTCAGGATGGAACAATGAAGTCATGCAGGATGTGTATAATCAAGTGCGTGCGTGTGAAGTATTTAATGCATGAATGAGTAGGCGTACAAGGACAGGAGATAGAAAAGGAGGTCACTCGTACAAGAATGTGTTTAAAAGTCAGCTCTTATGCTTTTCTGGAAGGTAGTGATGCAGTAAACCCCGCCCGCCTGCCACTTGAAGGAGGCTAAAACAAACGCAGACAAGTTCTGGGAGTCCGTAGCTTGTTTGGTAATTGATTAAACATTTCTTTTTTTCAATATAGAAGATGGAGAAAGCCACCGAGAGGAGAGAGATTGATGTAGCGGGAGGGGGCATGTGGAGGGATTTATTTCTCGCTGCTTCTTTTTTGGTGGGGGTTGTTGTTGAAGAATGTTTTCACAAAAAGGCTGTTTCAAAAAAAGCTGTGGTGACTCGACAAACTTCCAAAAGCGGAAGATATTTCATAGAATTTGTCCAAAATAGCGCCAGTAGACTGGACTTCCATTTATCATTTTCTGTACTGCAGTCGTCATAGCTTAATGCACTATACTCTGGCTACATATAATCGCTACGTTCTGGTTTAAAAAAAAAAAGGAAAGTCAATATTAAAAAAATTAAAAAGTAAATATCTTGTGCTACGTTTCCCTCCCTCATTCCCCCTGTTCTGGCGTTTCCCTCCCTCATTCCCCCTGCTCTGGCGCCTTTCTCTCTCATTCCCCCCTGCTCTGCCGCTTTCCCTCTCCTTATTCTCCGCTGCGCGTTTCCCTCTCTCACATTTCCCTTTGTCTCTGTGGCGTTTCCTCCTCTCATTCCCCTTCCTCTCTCTTTCCCTCCCTCTTCTATGGCCTTTCTTTATTTCCCTGCGCTCTGGCGTTTTTTTTTTTTCCGCCCCACCCCTACCCGGAGACATTTGGAAACACTTCTGACCCGTTTTGGTTTGGAATCTGCGGGGTTGTGTTGCTGTCTCAACGGCCGCAAACGAAGACCTTTGGCAACGCCGACACTGACGCCAACGTTTCTCCTCCTCATTGGATCATGACGTCTCCTTCTCTGAGACTAAAGCTACTAACATTACCATGGCAACTACCAGCAGTGGGTGGAGTCTCCACGCTGCCTCCTGTTTATGCCCAGTATACTAGAATGTTGATGAGATATGAGGTTCAGGCGTGTTAGTTTAAACAGAGATTAGTTCTTCTACAGGAGCTAAAAACACTTGTGCACGGAGATCGCTTTTGGCTCAAAACTCCACTTAAAAACCCAAACGTAGCAATGTAAATGCAGCCTTAGTCATGTATTTTTAATGTGACAGAAACAAATTGCCCACAATTGTTGCTAGTTTGATTTTAAAGCGCTCTGTGTGTATGGGAAGTCATTACAGTAGTTCATCATAGGTGTTGGTAGTAATAGACAATCTTTTGCCTGTTCCCTAACCTATCCATGTGCCAACTACAACGCTGTGTCTTTTAAAAACTGGCAGAGCTCTGCATCACACAACGCACATTTAATCTAAATCTCTAATTGAAAGGAGTTGGAATGTGATTATGTCATAAACAAGCAGCTGCAGTCTGATCAGAGCCAGAGACAAAGATGTAACATACACTGTATATAATGCTGATTTCTGCCTCGGCTTCTATATTGATTTGGGGATTTATTTTCAGGATACTATGGCACTGAACCTTTTACATGTTAATGATTAGGGTTGGGTATCGCTTGGGTTTTTTCCAATACCGGTGCTAAATCGATACTTTTAAAACTGTTCCTGAACTGAAATATATATAATATATTTATAATGTGTATATAATATAAAATATAAAAAAAGAAGCACAAAACGACAGTTGGCGACATTAAAGAACGGCTTGTTTATTGCTAAGGCCATATGGTCAAAATTAAATGATTTGATTAATAATGTAATAACAATAACTTATAACAATTACTTATTTCAACAGTAAATTGCTGGTAATTGACAAAAACAAGCACCAGATGGGAAAATGGTATTTTACAATAACTTTGAATGCACCACAAGGCTGGCAAGTTTCAAGTGAACGCACCGTCTGTGTTGTTTTTCCGACAACGGCAGTTGCAGTCAGACTGTTAAGTCCCGCTGTTGGAATCCTCTACAGGGAAATAAAGTCACACTTTGCACCGCTTAATGTAAGATGTCAGCATTTTAACAATTGTGTTTAATCCAGCTACTAGCTAACGGTAACATAGCGTCCCGTGCAGCGATGCTTCTGAAGGAAAAAATAAAAGTCAGGCACTGAAATGAGGAACCAAAATTTCCGTTCTTATTCGGTCTCGTTACTACCGTTTACGTCGGAACCGGTTGGCACTATTGGCACCGCGTTTCGGTATCCAACCCTATTTATGATCCAGCGGAAATTAGCAACAGGATCTTAAGCTAAAATAGCTATTTATGTTGTTGACATTCAAATCAAAGTATTGCCCCAAAAATGTCTTGTTTTTCTCTGCAGCGAAGGAGTTCCCAGTCAGTCAAAGAAAAAGAAAAGCACATGAAGCTGCTGCCATTATTTTCTTTGCAGGGTAATGAAACATGCTGTCTTTATAATGCAAAAGTAATTGTTCCCACTTAATGATCATTAATGGATTGATTGGATCGGCTCTGCTCTCTCATTTTTGCGAGGCACTGAAGAAAGAAAACAAACTGAGTGAAAAGAGCTGCACTTTCAACACATAGTTGTCAGCTTTACGTTGGGACAGGCTTAAGGGGGGGGGGGTTCACAAAGAAGCAGGCGGGTTGGTCACATCAAAAGTGCATTTTCTTGCACACGTACTTTATAGACTACACTAGTTAAGTCCAAATGTTGAGGTACTTGTACTTTACTAGAGTCTTTTCTTTTCATACCACTTTCTACTTCTATTCCGCTACATTTCAGAGAGAAATATTGTACTTTTTACTCCACTACATTCATCTGTTC